>NC_134354.1:21309997-21314997 GCF_048569485.1 Anomaloglossus baeobatrachus | reverse complement strand
ATCTATCCCTCTATCTATCTATCTATCTATCCCTCTATCTATCTATCCCTCTATCTATCTATCCCTCTATCTATCTATCCCTCTATCTATCTATCTATCTATCCCTCTATCTATCTATCCCTCTATCTATCTATCTATCTATCCCTCTATCTATCTATCCCTCTATCTATCCCTCTATCTATCTATCCCTCTATCTATCTATCCCTCTATCTATCTATCTATCTATCCCTCTATCTATCTATCCCTCTATCTATCTATCTATCTATCCCTCTATCTATCTATCCCTCTATCTATCCCTCTATCTATCTATCCCTCTATCTATCTATCCCTCTATCTATCTATCTATCTATCTATCCCTCTATCTATCTATCTATCTATCTATCCCTCTATCTATCTATCCCTCTATCTATCTATCCCTCTATCTATCTATCTATCTATCTATCTATCTATCCCTCTATCTATCTATCTATCTATCCCTCTATCTATCTATCTATCTATCCCTCTCTCTATCTATCCCTCTATCTATCTATCCCTCTATCTATCTATCTATCTATCTATCCCTCTATCTATCCCTCTATCTATCCCTCTATCTATCTATCTATCTATCTATCTATCCCTCTATCTATCTGTCTATCTATCTATCTATCCCTCTATCTATCTATCCCTCTATCTATCCCTCTATCTATCTATCTATCTATCTATCTATCTATCTATCTATCTATCTCTCTATCTATCCCTCTATCTATCTATCCCTCAATCTATCTATCCCTCTATCTATCTATCTATCTATCTATCCCTCTATCTATCTATCTATCTATCTATCCCTCTATCTATCTATCTATCTATCCCTCTATCTATCCCTCTATCTCTCTATCTATCCCTCTATCTATCTATCTATCCCTCTATCTATCTATCTATCTATCTATCTATCTATCTATCCCTCTATCTATCTATCCCTCTATCTATCCCTCTATCTATCTATCTATCTATCTATCTCTCTATCTATCCCTCTATCTATCTATCCCTCAATCTATCTATCCCTCTATCTATCTATCTATCTATCTATCTATCCCTCTATCTATCTATCTATCTATCTATCTATCTATCTATCCCTCTATCTATCCCTCTATCTATCCCTCTATCTATCTATCCCTCTATCTATCTATCTATCTATCTATCCCTCTATCTATCTATCTATCTATCCCTCTATCTATCTATCCCTCTATCTATCTATCTATCTATCTATCTATCTATCCCTCTATCTATCTATCCCTCTATCTATCTATCTATCTATCTATCTATCCCTCTATCTATCTATCTATCCCTCTATCTATCTATCCCTCTATCTATCTATCTCTCTATCTATCCCTCTATCTCTCTATCTATCCCTCTATCTATCTATCTCTCTATCTATCTATCCCTCTATCTATCTATCTCTCTATCTATCTATCTATCCCTCTCTATCCCTCTATCTCTCTATCTATCCCTCTATCTATCTATCTATCTATCTATCCCTCTATCTATCTATCTATCCCTCTATCTATCTCTCTATCTATCTATCTATCCCTCTATCTATCCCTCTATCTCTCTATCTATCCCTCTATCTATCTATCTATCTATCCCTCTATCTATCTATTTATCTATCTATCTATCTCTCTATCTATCCCTCTATCTATCTATCCCTCAATCTATCTATCCCTCTATCTATCTATCTATCTATCTATCTATCCCTCTATCTATCTATCTATCTATCTATCTATCTATCTATCTATCCCTCTATCTATCCCTCTATCTATCCCTCTATCTATCTATCCCTCTATCTATCTATCTATCTATCTATCCCTCTATCTATCTATCTATCTATCTATCCCTCTATCTATCTATCCCTCTATCTATCTATCTATCTATCTATCCCTCTATCTATCTATCCCTCTATCTATCTATCTATCTATCTATCCCTCTATCTATCTATCTATCCCTCTATCTATCTATCCCTCTATCTATCTATCTCTCTATCTATCCCTCTATCTCTCTATCTATCCCTCTATCTATCTATCTCTCTATCTATCTATCCCTCTATCTATCTATCTCTCTATCTATCTATCTATCCCTCTCTATCCCTCTATCTCTCTATCTATCCCTCTATCTATCTATCTATCTATCCCTCTATCTATCTATCTATCCCTCTATCTATCTCTCTATCTATCTATCTATCCCTCTATCTATCCCTCTATCTCTCTATCTATCCCTCTATCTATCTATCTATCTATCCCTCTATCTATCTATCCCTCTATCTATCTATCCCTCTATCTATCCCTCTATCTCTCTATCTATCCCTCTATCTATCTATCTATCTATCCCTCTATCTCTCTATCTATCTATCCCTCTATCTATCTATCCCTCTATCTATCTATCCCTCTATCTATCTATCTATCCCTCTATCTATCTATCCCTCTATCTATCTATCTATCTATCCCTCTATCTATCTATCCCTCTATCTATCCCTCTATCTATCTATCCCTCTATCTATCCCTCTATCTATCTGTCTATCTATCTATCTATCTATCTATCCCTCTATCTATCTATCTATCTATCTATCTATCCCTCTATCTATCTATCCCTCTATCTATCTATCCCTCTATCTATCTATCTATCTATCCCTCTATCTATCTATCTATCCCTCTATCTATCTATCTATCTATCCCTCTCTCTATCTATCCCTCTATCTATCTATCCCTCTATCTATCTATCTATCTATCCCTCTATCTATCCCTCTATCTATCTATCCCTCTATCTATCTATCTATCTATCTATCCCTCTATCTATCTGTCTATCTATCTATCTATCCCTCTATCTATCTATCTATCTATCTATCTATCCCTCTATCTATCTATCCCTCTATCTATCCCTCTATCTATCTATCTCTCTATCTATCCCTCTATCTATCTATCCCTCAATCTATCTATCCCTCTATCTATCTATCTATCTATCTATCTATCCCTCTATCTATCTATCTATCTATCCCTCTATCTATCCCTCTATCTATCCCTCTATCTATCTATCCCTCTATCAAATCAAATCAAATCAAATCAAATAAGCTTTATTGGCAGGACCAAATACAAATTAGTTTTGCCAAAGCAAGTGTACATTAGGGACTGGGGCTGTGGGGATGGTGGGTGGGGACTGTAGGAAGGATGGATGGGGCACATCCAGGGTGGGGACTGTGGGGGCACTTCTAGGATGGGGGCTATGGAAGTCCATGGCTTATGATGGGGCACATCCAGGGTGGGGACTGTGGGGGCACTTCTAGGGTGGGGGCTATGGAAGTCCATGGCTTATGATGGGGCATATCCACGGTGGGGACTGTGGTAACGGTGGATGGGACATATCCAGGGTGGGGATTGGGGGGCCACATCTGGGATGGGGGGCTATGGAAGTCCATGGCTTATCATAGTTCTCTTTCTCGAAGTCTATGGCATTCGCTCACATACCACGCTGCTATCTCCACTGCGCTCTCTTCTTCCCCCAGCAGGATATATATTTTCTCTTCCTCCTTCATGGAGCTGAAATCCGGGAAGAGATGGGAGAGTCTCCTGAAGTGAGTGTCCCTCACTGCTGAGTACTTGGTGCAGTGTAGCAGGAGGTGGGTTTCATCCTCCAGGGCCTCCAGGTCACAGTGTTGGCACAGTCTGTCCTCCCTTGGCTTGTAGCTCTGCTTGTGTCGGCCGGATTCGATGGCTAGACTGTGGGCACTGAGTCTATATCGGCTCAGGGTCCTGCGGTCTCTGGGGTCCGGGAGTTTCTCCAGATATGGGGCCAGTCTGTAGTCTCTCTGTAGACTCTGGTACGTGGTTAGTTTCTGTGAGGTGTTGATGTCGGTCCTCCAGTCACTGACACCTCTCCTGGCCCTCGTCTACCATCTTCCTGATTCTGGTTCTTGTCAGGCTGCTGTGATTGGTTATTTTGTCCAGTTGGGTTTGGGAGAGCTGTGCCAGGGGTCCTGGTTCATCTGGCCCACGTATATATATCAGAGCTTTGTGGTGATGGGAGCTTGGATTGCTCCTCTGTAGGTGAGCCTGAAATGATAGTGACCTCTTCAGAGCTGCTAGGTGTAGAGGGAATCTGCCCAGCTCAGCTCGACAGGCGCTGTTGGAGGTGCTTCGATGGACCTGGACAAGGTGCTTACAGAATTCCAGGTGGAATATTTCTGTTGGGCTGGAATCCCACCTTGACCAATCTGGGTAAGTGTGAGGGCCCCAGACTTCGCTGCCGTACAGGAGGATTGGGGCAATGATGGAATCGAAGATTTTTAGCCAGACCCTCACTGGTGGCTTCAGATGATACAATTTCCTTCGGATGGCATAAAAGGTTTTGCAGGCCTTGTTTTTCAGGGTCTCTATGGCTTGTTTGAAGCTCCCTGACTGGTGAATTTCCAGGCCCAAGTAGGTGTATTTGTCTGTTCCTGTTAGAGTGCAGCCGTTTAGGACAAATGAAGGATGCTGGTCAAATCTTCTTTTTCTCTTCTGGAACACCATGATGTTGGTTTTCTTTAGATTGATCGGTAGTGCCCATGTGGAGCTGAATTTCTCCAAAATTTGTAGGTTGTCTTGGAGACCTTTCTCGGTTGGTGACACCAGCAGTAGGTCATCTGCATAGAGCAAGAATTTCACCTGGGCGTCATGGAGTGTGAGACCTGGAGCAGGTGAAGATTCCAGAGCAGCAGCCAGCTCATTGATGTAAATATTGAAGAGCGTTGGACTTAGGCTGCAGCCCTGTCTGACTCCTCGGCTCTGCTGGAAATAAGCCGTTCTTCTACCGTTCACACTCACGCTGCAGAGGTTCTCGGTGTAGGAGCTTTTGATGACATCATAGGTCTTTCCTCCTATTCCGCTTTCCAGCATTTTTAAGAACAAGCCCGGGTGCCACACTGAGTCAAAGGCCTTTTTAAAGTCTACAAAGCAGGCGTATATCTTCCCATGCTTTGTATTGTGGACGTGGCT
>NC_134354.1:21219997-21304997 GCF_048569485.1 Anomaloglossus baeobatrachus | reverse complement strand
AGTCAGAAAATATAAAATCGAGCATTCATGTAAGATAGTTTATACTGGCTCGTTAAATAAAGGGTTATTGCTTTGGGAAATATAGGGGAAAGGTGCATGGAAACCATCAGTAAGCTGCCATTGACAGACCTCATAGTCTTCTCATTCATCACTCCCTAGAATAAGGCTCTATTCACATTACAAAATGATGAGTGTGCAGCAGAAAAATCTCCCAGTCAGGGCCGCCATCAAGGGACTACAATCATGACTGGTGTATGGGGCCCGGTGGAGAGGGGGCCCGGAGTAATTACTTAGCTTAGCTTTAACCCTAGAACGCATACCTGGGGCCTCGCAGGCCTGCTCGGTCATTTGTTTTCTATGGTAGATTGAATTGCTTGCGCGTTCTAGGGTTAATAAGCTCCGGGCCAGTCGGGCCCCCCTCTTCACCGGGCCCCAGTCACAGCAGCAGCAGAGGGGCCCAGCAGTGTTGCTTCTGCAACACTGAAGGGGCTTCTCCCCTTCGCATGGCTAATTTGCATGTGAAGGGGAGAAGCATGCAAATTAGCCATGTCCCGAACAGTGGGACAGAGCGGGAGGATGGGGTGGGGTTGCCGCCAACCCCAGCCCCTGCCTTGCTTCAGCTGGATGCGCGTCGGAGGGTGAACATGGTGAGCAGAAGATGACGGTGGGGGGTCCGGACACGCTGGCAGCCCAGGCCCCTCCTTTTTCATTCTTCTACTCACCAGGCCCAAGGGGCAGAGATCAGAGCCGTATGTAGAGAAGGCAGGTGGGCACAGCTAGCAGGGGGGACGCCTGATGTGGGGGTCCGCGGTGTCTCCCCAGCAGCTGCCTTGGAGTCGGACGTTCTCTGAGCTGCTGTCAAGCTGATCACGGCTCACAGAATCTGCAGCACTGGCTCCCAGTGATCAGCAATACTAGTGTCTATTAGACGCCAGTACAAGCCCTGAAATGGCGACATCAGCAGTGTGATCCATCAGGGAGTCCCAGCTATGACCTAATGCAAATCCTGACTCCACTGTATATACACAAAACATATATATTCCATAGGATACAACGCAAAATAAAAATGTGACCTCATCTTGAGCTATATGGGAGAGCTGGACTATGACTTGGACACTTATGAGCCCGTTATTGTATCATTCCAAAAGAGGAGAGGGCCCCTTTTTAAGATCCGGAATGAAGAGTGACGTTTGAAGTGTTAGTGGTGGGTGAATAGTAACGATTCGTGCTCAGATAAAGCTTACCGAATACTGAACACTATTCTAGTATTAGTCATAACAAGAGAAATGCTTGGGTTCCCCATTGACTTGCATTAGGTTAATTATTCGTGACGAATACTGCAATAGTACTTTGGAATTCATTACGAATAATCAAATCATGAATAGTTACTATTCGCCCATCACTATGCATGCCTGTTGTTTGTTTTTTCTTAGAACATGGTCGAGGACGGCCATGTTCTAGTGGGGAGGAATGTAAGATGGTGGTCGAGTTCCTACCCATGAGGACATCACAAGTGTTCTTATATACGTGTCATAAGATATAAAGTGATTTTATGTAGGAAAGTAATGTAAGGTATACGAATGCATAAAATGTAGTGTCATGAATAGATGTAGCAGTATTGGTTAAGCAATATAGTATAATGATGTATAGTGTCTGCAAGTAAAAGGTTACATAGAATGTTTTGGTAAGATAGGTTGCCTGGTAACCAGGTTAACTGCATGGAATAAACAGTTAAGTTAAGGGATTAACCCACAGGGTGAGGAGCCAGTCCGTAGGGAAAGGGCACACCCCATCTTAGAATTTAGATAAGGAATGGCTAGTAAGTAGGATGGACTACAGTATGTCCAGTTGTGTCTTGGTCGCATTCTGTGGGTGACTTGTATAGGTTGCAAAGTTAAGACCGAACAAGAGTAGTATGAGGGAACGAACAGAGACACGAAGGGTGGTTGTAACCCAGAACGGAGATCAGCAACAAAACCTTAGACTGGTGAAGAAGCGGAACGCGATCCTTGTGGGTAGTGTCTAGAGACGGACGCTTAGTAGCAGTCGTGTGCAGCAAAATACAAGAGCATTGTTACTCCCTCTGGTTGGGAAGACGTGGATCCAGTAACAACTGATGTGACCTTGGAGGAAGTGTTTTTAATGGCACTATGTGTAAAAGAAATGTCCAATAAGAAATTTTCCCTGCTATGTCTTGTGTATAATTATCAACCAGAGACTGCAAAGTAAAGAATTGTGATTTAAAAAGAACTATCCGCTTTCATCTTCATTGCCTCCACGATCTGGTCGTCTCCTACCCAAAACAGCAGCATCATCTGTTACACCTCGTGGCTCTCCTGTGGCAAGGAATGAGACAGTCTCCTTGCCTGCCACGAGTGCTCCTGCTCAGCAGCGCCGAAGGTCTGCCAGACTGCGCAGAGTGCAGGAGAAACCTCCTCAGAGAGGCAGCACGAGAGTGACACCTAGTGGTACTCCTGTTGCAAGAGATGAGGCGGTCTCCCATTCCTTGCCTGCCGCAGCTCCTCCTGCTCAGCAGCCTCGAAGGTCTGTGAGGTTGCACAATGTGCAGAGGTTTGCTGTTCAGGGAAGCAGTGAGACTCCCGTTATCTCTACACATTATGAGACCGAGGATCCCGCCTCTATTTCCCAGAGGCAGGAGGGTGAGCATGTGCTATGCTTGGTGGATCCTGATTCGCCCACTGACGTCACACGGCTTGATGACAAGGCTGGTGACGTGGTGAATCCTGACTGGCCAGGCTGGGATGTCGTGGATCCTGATTGGGTCAAGTCCGTCATCTCCGCCTCGCGCCCGCCCTCGGGTGGAGCTGCACCTCCTTAAAAGCTCCTCCTGCCATCATGGCGGCGCGCGACCGTCCTTCTATGTTTGGATGTCTGGCAGCGTGCTGCCACGCCACTGCTCAGGCATTATCGTCTTCTGTGGGCTTGGCCCTTGCTGCTTAGGCAGCACCTGGTTTGCAGGCCGTGTCCCTGCCTTGCTGCTCCGGCAGTAGCTCCTTTGACAGACCGTGTTCCTGTTCCAGGTGAGCTCCTCGAGTCTCCACCGGACTCACCTGGTTATTGATAGCACACGTGCGTGGGCACCTCTGTGCTACCCTCGTGCCATATTCTCGTGACTTCCACTGGCACACGTGCGTGGGCACCTCTGTGCTTCCCCGTGCAACAGGTACACCGAGCCGTGTGATCCCTGCCATACAACCCTCACGGGTTAGGGCAGATCGGTGTACATAGATCGTCTGTGACATTCCAGACGATCGCTAGCAGCAACCCGCTCACTCTTCACCCACCATAGCGGCGGTCCCTTACACCGCACAGTGGACCTTGACCGGCGGAAGCTGTCCATTCCCCATCTTGGCACGCTTCCCCGGGTCCCCCTCGTAACAATCATCCATCCTCTTGGAAGGTTTGAACAGCACCACAGCTAGCCATACACCCAGCCGGGACCACAACACCTTGGAGATCCGGGGCGCCTATTGGAGGGAATCCCTTGCCCGCTCCCCAACTTTACAAAAGTCCAATCATTACCTCTCCCCGTATGTATTGAACTTTACATTTTTTCTCCGACTACGTAATTGGTGCACAAAGTAGGTGGAACTTTAAGGCAGGTTACACAGGATTCCAAGAGACACAGAGATAGGCAGGTTACACAGGATTCCGAGAGACACAGAGATAGGCAGGTTACACAGGATTCTGAGAGACACAGAGATAGGCAGGTTACGGAGGTTTCCGAGAGACACAGAGATAGGCAGGTTACGCGGGATTCCGAGAGACACAGACATAGTCAGGTTACGAGGGATTCGGAGAGAAACAGAGATAGGCAGGATACGCAGGATTCAGAGAGACACAGAGATAGGCAGGTTACGAGGGATTCCGAGAGACACAGAGATAGGCAGGTTACGCAGGATTCAGAGAGACACAGAGATAGGCAGGTTACGAGGGATTCCGAGAGATACAGAGATAGGCAGGTTATGAAGGATTCCGAAAAACACAGAGATAAGCAGGTTACGCCGGATTCAGAGAGACACAGAGATAGGCAGGTTACGAGGGATTCCGAGAGACACAGACATAGGCAGGTTACGCTGGATTCCGAGAGACACAGATAGGCAGGTTACGGAGGATTCCGAGAGACACAGAGATAGACAGGTTACGCCGGATTCAGAGAGACACAGACATAGGCAGGTTACGAGGGATTCCGAGAGACACAGACATAGGCAGGTTACGCTGGATTCCGAGAGACACAGATAGGCAGGTTACGGAGGATTCCGAGAGACACAGATAGGCAGGTTACGGAGGATTCCGAGAGACACAGATAGGCAGGTTATGCGGTATTACAAGAGACACAGAGATAGGCAGGTTACGAGGGATTCCGAGAGACACACAGAGAGGCAGGTTACGCGGGATTCCGAGAGATACAGAGATAGGCAGGTTACGCGGGATTCCGAGAGATACAGAGATAGGCAGGTTACGCGGGATTCCAAGAGATACAGAGATAGGCAGGTTACGCGGGATTCCGAGAGACACAGAGATAGGCAGGTTATGCAGGATTCCAAGAGCCACAAAGATAGGCAGGTTATGCGGGATTCCGAGAGATACAGAGATAGGCAGGTTACGCCGGATTCCAAGAGATACAGAGATAGGCAGGTTACGAGGGATTCCAAGAGATACAGAGATAGGCAGGTTATGAGGGATTCCAAGAGATACAGAGATAGGCAGGTTACGAGGGATTCCAAGAGATACAGAGATAGGCAGGTTACGCGGGATTCAGAGAGATACAGAGATAGGCAGGTTACGCGGGATTCAGAGAGATACAGAGATAGGCAGGTTACGCAGGATTCTGAGAGACAGAGATAGGCAGGTTACGCGGGATTCAGAGAGATACAGAGATAGGCAGGTTACGCGGGATTCAGAGAGATACAGAGATAGGCAGGTTACGCGGGATTCAGAGAGACACGGAGATAGGATGTTTCCTTCTGTACGACAGCTAGTTTGCATATTTTTTTTCCCAAGGTGCATTGCTTTCTCCCGAATTTCCTCAATATGTATCACTGCCATGTGCGAATCTATACAAGATATGAGAGCGAGGAAAGATCCCCCCCCCCTTCCGCAGCAGGACCCTGCTCTTATCTCTGGTGGGCAGGATGGGGTTAACATGTCTCACTTGCTCTGAGTTCACTACTTTTTGGGGGAGGTGAGAGCATGAAAGGCGACAAAACTTCACATTGCGACATCACAGTCAGTAAACTGGGCTGTCAGCAGTGACCTAAAAAAACCCATAAACCCCTCACACTTGAAAATTTATTCCATCACTTTGCTCGATGATCAGTGCGAGGCCGGATTTCTGCACAGAGCACCAATTCTCCGCATAAAGGAGGCGTATTCAGGGCTGCTATCTAACACTCGGCCACTGGGGGCGCTATATTTAGGACATTTCATTTCATAAGGTCAGGACAGTAATAGAAGCTAGAGAGGTCACTGGAAGCTACCGGCCACAGATCAGAGAAAAGACTGCGGCCTAACTGCTCACAAACCCACCGGTCCTGAGGATTCAGCAGCACATTCCCTGTAATGAGTGCAGCTCTGGAGTATAATACAGGAGGTAACTCAGGATCAGTAATGTAATGTATGTACATAGTGACTGCACCAGCAGAATAGTGAGTGCAGCTCTGGAGTATAATACAGGAGGTAATTCAGGATCAGTAATGTAATGTATGTACACAGTGACTGCACCAGCAGAATAGTGAGTGCCGCTCTGAAGTATAATACAGGATGTAACTCAGGATCAGTAATGTAATGTATGTACACAGTGACTGCACCAGCAGAATAGTGAGTGCAGCTCTGGAGGATAATACAGGAGGTAACTCAGGATCAGTAATGTATATACACAGTGACTGCACCAGCAGAATAGTGAGTGCAGCTCTGGAGTATAATACAGGATGTAACTCAGGATCAGTAATGTAATGTATGTACACAGTGACTGCACCAGCAGAATAGTGAGTGCCGCTCTGAAGTATAATACAGGGTGTAACTCAGGATCAGTAATGTAATGTATGTACACAGTGACTGCACCAGCAGAATAGTGAGTGCAGCTCTGGAGTATAATACAGGAGGTAACTCAGGATCAGTAATGTAATGTATGTACACAGTGACTGCACCAGCAGAATAGTGAGTGCAGCTCTGGAGTATAATACAGGAGGTAACTCAGGATCAGTAATGTAATGTATGTACACAGTGACTGCACCAGCAGAATAGTGAGTGCAGCTCTGGAGTATAATACAGGAGGTAACTCAGGATCAGTAATGTTATGTATGTACACAGTGACTGCACCAGCAGAATAGTGAGTGCAGCTCTGGAGGATGTAAGCCAGGATCAGTAATGTAATGTATATGCACAGTGACTGCCCTATACTGAGCACAGTTACCACTGCCTCATTCATTCTGTATTGTTATTTCCTTCCATTTCTTTCTCTCCCTATTCCTCCTCGTCAGTCCCTGGGGCTCGGATCTCCTCTATACACTGGATACAGATGATCTCTCCTCGCACTGACGTCCTCGGCACTTAGCCTTGTCACAGACGTTCAATAATAATATCAGACTCTCGCTTGTCCCTTCTGTGATATTACACATGGCGATGAGGCCGCCGCTGACCGCTGATCAATAGGAGAACAATCAGCAACGACAAGGCTCGCACCGCAGTCAATAAAGTCACTTCCATTCCCACCAAGTGCAGACAATGAGATGACATTACTCAGCATTGTCACCTGCACTCACACCGACCGCAACACTCACCGCAACACACAAGACTCTACAGATCCCATGTGGGATACTTATCATTACAGGTATTATTGTACTTTATCTGTGGGGCAGAATCCAGACATTAACTCCAGACACTGCTGCTATTACCAGTACTGCCCCTATATACAAGAATATAACTACTATAATACTGCCCCTATGTACAAGAATATAACTACTATAATACTGCCCCCTATATACAAGAATATAACTACTATAATACTGCCCCTATATACAAGAATATAACTACTATAATACTGCCCCTATGTACAAGAATATAACTACTATAATACTGCTCCTATGTACAAGAATATAACTACTATAATACTGCCCCCTATATACAAGAATATAACTACTATAATACTGCCCCTATATACAAGAATATAACTACTATAATACTGCCCCCTATATACAAGAATATAACTACTATAATACTGCCCCTATATACAAGAATATAACTACTATAATACTGCCCCTATGTACAAGAATATAACTACTATAATACTGCCCCCTATGTACAAGAATATAACTACTATAATATTGCTCCTATGTACAAGAATATAACTACTATAATACTGCCCCTATGTACAAGAATATAACTACTATAATACTGCTCCTATGTACAAGAATATAACTACTATAATACTGCCCCCTATGTACAAGAATATAACTACTATAATACTACCCCCTATATACAAGAATATAACTACTATAATACTGCCCCTATATACAAGAATATAACTACTATAATACTGCCCCTATATACAAGAATATAACTACTATAATACTGTCCCCTATGTACAAGAATATAACTACTATAATACTGCCCCTATATACAAGAATATAACTACTATAATACTGTCCCCTATGTACAAGAATATAACTACTATAATACTGTCCCCTATGTACAAGAATATAACTACTATAATACTGTCCCCTATGTACAAGAATATAACTACTATAATACTGCCCCTATATACAAGAATATAACTACTATAATACTGCCCCCTATGTACAAGAATATAACTACTATAATACTGTCCCCTATATACAAGAATATAACTACTATAATACTGCCCCTATGTACAAGAATATAACTACTATAATACTGTCCCCTATATACAAGAATATAACTACTATAATACTGTCCCCTATATACAAGAATATAACTACTATAATACTGCCCCTATATACAAGAATATAACTACTATAATACTGCCCCTATATACAAGAATATAACTACTATAATACTTCCCCTATATACAATAATATAACTACTATAATACTTCCCCTATATACAAGAATATAACTACTATAATACTGCCCCTATGTACAAGAATATAACTACTATAATACTGTCCCCTATATACAAGAATATAACTACTATAATACTGCCCCCTATGTACAAGAATATAACTACTATAATACTGCTCCCTATGTACAAGAATATAACTACTATAATCCTGCCCCCTATGTAGAAGAATATAACTACTATAATACTGCTCCCTATGTATAAGAATATAACTACTATAATACTGCTCCCTATGTACAAGAATATAACTACTATAATACTGCCCCCTATGTACAAGAATATAACTACTATAATACTGCTCCCTATGTACAAGAATATAACTACTATAATACTGCTCCCTATGTACAAGAATATAACTACTATAATACTGCTCCCTATGTACAAGAATATAACTACTATAATACTGTCCCCTATGTACAAGAATATAACTACTATAATACTGCCCCTATATACAAGAATATAACTACTATAATACTGCCCCCTATGTACAAGAATATAACTACTATAATACTGCCCCCTATGTACAAGAATATAACTACTATAATACTGCTCCTATATACTACATATATCTACTACAGATCCTCTCTTCCCTTGGTGTCAGAGACCTCGCCCTCTCTTGGATCTCTTCATACCTCTCCAACCGCACTTTTACTGCCTCCCATTCCCACACAACCTCTTCATCCCGTCCTCTCTCTGTTGGTGTCCCTCAAGGCTCTGTCCTGGGACCATTACTTTTTTCTATCTATACATTTGGCCTGGGACAACTCATAAAGTCCCATGGCTTCCAGTACCACCTATATGCCGATGACACTCAGATCTACCTCTCTGGTCCAGATGTCACTTCTCTGCTGTCCAGAATCCCAGAGTGCCTATCTGCTATATCTTCCTTCTTTTCCTCTCGCTTCCTAAAGCTCAATGTGGCCAAAACTGAGCTGATCATCTTTCCTCCATCTCCCCTACACGCTCTACCTGATCTATCTATTACAATAAATAACACCACGCTCTCCCCAGCATCCAAAGTTCGGTGCCTCGGAGTGACCTTTGACTCTGCCTTGTCCTTCATACCACACATTCAATCCCTCACCACCTCCTGTCGTCTTCAACTCAAAAATATCTCCAGAATCCGTCCCTTCATCAATTCTCAATCTACAAAAATGCTAGTGCATGCTCTCATAATCTCCCGCCTCGACTACTGCAACATCCTCCTATGTGGTCTTCCTGCTAACACGCTCGCCCCTCTCCAGTCCATCCTTAACTCTGCTGCCCGACTGATCCACCTCTCTCCTCACTACCACCCCGCTTCTCCTCTCTGCATGTCCCTTCACTGGCTCCCAATCTTCCATCGTATCCAATTCAAACTACTAATACTGACTTACAAAGCCATCCACAAATTGTCTCCTCCATATATCTCTGAACTAATCTCTCGCTACACTCCAAAACGTAATCTCCGGTCCTCCCAAGATCTCCTTCTATCCTCCTCTCTCATTCACTCCTCATGCAACCGTCTCCAAGACTTCTCCCGAACATCCCCAGTCTCCTGGAACTCACTGCCTCAACACGTCAGATTATCTACTACACTTGCAAACTTCAAACGGAACCTAAAGACTCATCTGTTCAGAAATGCCTATAACCTTGAATGACCTCACTGCCCCACCACCGTGCGGAGCTGCCGCCCCACCACCGTGCGGAGCTGCCGCCCCACCACCGTGCGGAGCTGCCGCCCCACCACCGTGCGGAGCTGCCGCCCCACCACCGTGCGGAGCTGCCGCCCCACCACCGTGCGGAGCTGCCGCCCCACCACCGTGCGGAGCTGCCGCCCCACCACCGTGCGGAGCTGCCGCCCCACCACCGTGCGGAGCTGCCGCCCCACCTACACCCCACCTACTGTCTCCTCCCCATAATCCTATAGAATGTAAGCCCGCAAGGGCAGGGCCCTCTTCCCTCTGTACTAGTCTGTCTACTGTAACTTGTACATATATTTTGTATGTAACCCCCTTCTCATGTACAGCACCATGGAATCAATGGTGCTCTATAAATAAATAATAATAATAATAATAATAATAATAATAATATACAAGAATATAACTACTATAATACTGCCCCTATGTACAAGAATATAACTACTATAATACTGTCCCCTATATACAAGAATATAACTACTATAATACTGCCCCCTATGTACAAGAATATAACTACTATAATACTGCCCCCTATGTACAAGAATATAACTACTATAATACTGCCCCTATATACAAGAATATAACTACTATAATACTGCCATTATACACTATATATCCCTCTTCTGCACATCTGATGACGGCTCCATTCGTCCCCTTTGCAGTGCGGCTGTGTACGCTGTATGTTTGGATACATGTTATTACAGTGAGCACCTGATGGCGGTTGTTGTGCCGCACTCTCGCAGTATACAGGATTACATTCTGGCGATCAGGTCGGTGTTTAGTGGCAGGAATACATTTCCAGGACTCGGCTGTATTAATATTCATTAGATTGTAGATCAGTCGTGTTAGACCTGGAACTTGTCGGCTGCACTAATAAGCCCTGAATTGTTGTTGTGCTCGGCGCCGTCTTTGCCGCTCTCGCTCGTTTATGTGGCCGGGATCAGACACGGTGATAGAAGAGTATTGGCCAATTATGTCCCAGGTTTCTTCTGGATTTGTTACAATGTGTCTGTGGTCGGTATATAAATAAGATATTTTCTTTGTCACAAGGGAGCGGAGGATTCGGAAGTGACAACCTCTTAGGATGCGACATCTATACTTGCTGACTTTCCAGACGACAACTATGGCAATTTGCCCTCAGCCATTGGTACGGTAAAAAGAAAAATAGCAAAAATACAGTGGATATAAAAAGTCTACACACCCCTATATAATATAACAAGAAGACTAATTTCTGAACTTTTTCCACCTTTAGTGTTGGCCATAATCTATACAAATCCACAGAGAAAAATAATTTGAGGGAGAAAATAAAAAAATGACAAACGTAAAATTATATAGTTGCATAAGTGTGAACACCCTCTTATAATTGGGTTTTGGTTGTTTTCAGAATTAACCAATCACATTTACCCCTTTGTTACATAGTAGTCAGTGCACGGCCGCCATCATTTACAGTGATTCTGGTTAACCCTATATACAGTTTTTGCTGTTCTAGGAGGATTTTCCTGGCATTTTCTTACTTGCATTTTACAGCAAAAGCCAAGATCCGTAAACAGCTGACAACACAGCAAAGGGATCTCATTTATTCTCATGTTACATAGTAGACAGTGCATGGTCACCATCATTCACAGCATTTCTGATTAACCCTATGTAAAGTGTCATTGTTCTCGGAGGATTTTTCTCACATTTTCTTAGTTGCATTTTATAGCAAAAGCAATGGTCTGTAAACAGCTGACAACACAGCAAAGGGATCCCATTTACACTCATGTTACATAGTAGTCAGCGCATGGTCACCATCATGCACAGCATTTCTGATTAACCCTATATAAAGTGTCGTTGTTCTAGGAAGCTTTTTCTCATAGTTTCTTAGTTGCATTTTACAGCAAAAGCAATGGTCCATAAACAGCTGACAACACAGCAAAGGGATCCCATTTACACTCATGTTACTTAGTAGTCAGTGCATGGCCACCATCATTCATAGCATTTCTGATTAACCCTATGTAAAGTGTCATTGTTCTAGGAGGATTTTTCTCACATTTTCTTAGTTGCATTTTATAGCAAAAGCCAAGATCCGTAAGCAGCTGACAACACAGCAAAGGGCTCTCATTTACTCTCATGTTACATAGTAGCCAGTGCTTGGCCATCATCCTTCACAGTATTTCTGATTAACTCTATATAAAGTGTCATTGTTCTATGAGGATTTTCTTGACATTTTCATAGTTGCATTTTATGGCAAAAGCCATGGTCTGAAAACAGCTGACAACACAGCAAAGGGATCCCATTGACACTCATGTTACATAGTAGCCAGTGCTTGGCCACCATCATTTACAGTGATTCTCATTAACCCCATAGAATGTGTCGCTGTTGAGACAGAGACACACACACACACACAGACACAGAGAGAGAGACAAAGAGAGACACACAGACACAGAGAGAGAGAGAGACAAAGAGAGACACACAGACACAGAGAGAGACAAAGAGAGACACACAGACACAGAGAGAGACAAAGAGAGACACACAGACACAGAGAGATAAAGAGAGACACACAGAGAAAGACAGAGACAGAGAGACAGATTTGTTTTATGTTTTGATGATTTTTTTATTGTTTTTTCAACAATTCTTTTCCTTTCTCTTTTCCGTCCACCTCGCAGTGATATCGGTGACATCGGCTTTGCATTCAGTAACGCAGATATCTTATATCTAGCACGTGTATGCTGTGTAGTGATATACAGTAACGCCGCAGATATGGCTTCTATTTCCTGACATCTGATGGTTATCTCTTCACATCTGGTATATTGGAGTTAATAATGACATCTTAATTTGTTCCTAGTATTAGCCTCTCCTCAAAGTACGACTTATGGTACTAAAATGATTCGATGATACATTGCACAAAGAAACATGCCAAAGCGTTCCCGCGTACCACCGCCAAACAGTGCTCAAATAACACTGCCATATACTGTATATCGACCAATTAACTTGTCATTCACGCTCCGGTGACAAAAATTTGATACTCAAACTTGTGCCACATACAGGATTCCACTTTGATTTTATAATAAAGCTTTATAAAATATTCAAAAATACAATAAAAAAATCCCTATTAAATTTCACATAAAATGAATAATTTTACACATTTTTTAAAAACCTCTAAAAAATGTTTGTTCTTAATGACATTTTTTTTCTTTTTTTTGTCTTTTGTGTCCCATTTTTACCCTAGCTATAAAAAATAAATTATATTTCAGGCCGAAGAGTCATAAATTGTATAGAATCTTCTATTTCGTAATTATCAAACTATGGAAATTAGATCTAATTAGTAATTATTAGATTGTTACTTTGTACATTGTGACCCCGGCCGCCCCCTACGGCTCCGATATGAATGGAGGCTTAGGAATCGTAAGACGATTTTTTTAAATATTAAAAAATTCAAAATATCAAAATACGGTATATAATAAATAAAAAAATAAATAAATAAAATATAAATATATATATATATATATATATATATATATATATATATAAAATTTTGTTTATTTTACACTCTTATTCATATGAAGGCATTTTTTTGCAAAAACATTTGTACATGTGATGTCTACTGTTCCATGATGGGGAGTATTTGTGCCGCCATACTGGCCACATTTTACCTTCTGTATGGGACCTTTGTGCCGCTGCCGATTTTTATTTTTTCACTTTTGTTTTTCACACCCATTTTTTTCCAAGACCCATAATTGTATTTATTTATCCTCCCACAAAGGCATATATGGGCTGTAGTTTTCAATAACACCATTCATTTTACAATTAAATGTACGGAATAAAACTGGAAAAAAAATTCCATGCACAATAAAATGTCAACACCTCTCCCCCTTAATTCTTTAAATTCCAATTTTGTATTTTGTAAAATTCCCTGCTGTCCTGATACTCCAGGCCAGTCCGATTATTAAACTTGTACAGTTTCTACATTGCCAATGTATGTAAAGCGCTGTGGAATTAATAGCGCTATATAAATGAATAAAATTATTATTATTATTATTTCTTTTACATTTTCAAAATATTCAGATATTTGTTAAAAAAATAAATAAAATAAAAAAATATTTTTTTTTTATTTTTCCATCGACAAAGCTGAATGGGGGCTTATCTTTTTATTTTTATTTTTTCCTTGGCGACCTGTAGTTTTTATTGGTAAATTAAATATTTTAATCGCTTTTTATTTAATTTTTTTTTGTGGCAAATGTTGAGACTGAAGAAAGGGAACTTTTCTATATTTATTTTTTTAATCACATTTACCATATGGGTTAAATAATGTTATATTTCGATAAATTGTAATTTTATGGATGCGGCAATACCAACTATGTTTTTTTTTTACAATGGGAGGAAAGTGGAGGTGATTCAAATTTGTATGTTTTATATATATATATATATATATATATATATATATATATATATATAAAAATGAAAGGAAAAGTGGGTGTAATTCAAATATTATATGTATATATATGTATATATATATATATATAATATTTGAATTACTGAATTACACCCACTTTTCCTTTCATTATATACATATATATATATATAAATAAAAGGAAAAGTGGGTGTAATTCAAATTTTTATATATATATATATATATATATATTATATATATATAGTCTATATATATATAATTTTTTTATATATATCTATATATATATATGTGTATATATATAAATATATATATATATGTGTGTGTGTATATATATATATATGTGTGTGTATATATATATATATATATATATATATATATATATGAATTTGAATGACACCCCCATATATATTAAACTCTTTCTTTTTAAAAAAATTTTTAGTCTCTCTTAGGGGCAATATTGCAGTATATAGGTAAAATCACAGGCTCCAATGAAGCCCAGGCTGTGGCCGGCCTTCACAGAAGTTCCGCCATAGCATCCTGGGAAGCCTTCAGCATCCCCCAATTTCCATCAACCCATCGCCCCATTGTGATTTTGGCACTTGTGGGGGTGGGAGGTGATAGCCATCCCCAAATGTACCCCCTTAAATACCACTGTTAAACATTGATACCGGCATTTAAAGGGCTAATAGCAGCAATTGGAGCCTCATTGCTTTCTCGACTGCGATGGATGAATTTAGCTGTTCTCTGCAGTGGAGTTTTGTGCGTGGATTTTTCTGCATTTTGTCCCATATCTTTTCTCCTCTCCTAAAGTTGCTGATAACAGCGAACAATAGAATATATCACCTAGCACTGAAAATAGAAATACTTTAAATTTAAGTGGCAACTGTCCCTTTAAGAGGTAACTAGACCTTTAAGTAGTGATATATAAACTACAGGACCAGCTATATAAATGCCCGTACCGTATAAGTTATGACAGTGCTTATACAAACTGCATAAAATACTAGAAAATAAGCAAACGCAGAAAACCTCAGCGCGGTAGGGTGATAAATCGATAGAAACCCGCACACTATAATACCGCACAATACCCCGAAATTCCAGGGCAGGAAGACATTACTAACGGCTTCAAGAATAAAAAAGCTGCTTACAATAAACAGATATTGCTGCTTTTTTGGTGCAGATTATATTTATTTGTCTACAGACAAAAAACGCAACGTGTGAACACGACCTTAGAGAACGTAGAGACGCCAAAGCCTCCCTCACAGAGATCTGTGACCGGCACTGATACACCACAGTACCCCTATAGGTAAATTATGTTAACAATCATTCTAATGGGAACACTTATCTGTACAACAGTTACCACGAGAGAGAACCTGCAGCAATTGGATAGACAACAAGACAGATTCATGCAGCATAAAATGGTGCAAAACTAAACATTAGTGGATCAAATGGCATTACATAGTAATAATACCATAGAATTATATCATAAACAATGTTAAATGCAATGCCTCCAATACAAAACTAATATATCAGTTTGCTAATATCCATTCCCACACAAGGGATAATTAAACAGCCAGACACATGGTTCCTGCACCTCCTGACGAAGCTGTTGCGAAACGCGCATCGAGGTGTGGGGCGGTGTGTTTGGTCAGGGCATTAACTAGTGGGTATCTCCCCCATGGGAGCATCTGATTGCGTATTTTGCTGGCTACATGCAGTTTTTCATGGACAGCGATCATTAGGCAGTATTTCACTGCAATTTTCAAGCTTTCTGGTGACATAATGGGAATGGATATCAGCAAACTGATATATTAGTTTTGTATTGGAGGCATTGCATTTAACATTGATTATTATATAATTATGCTATTATTACTATGCAATGCCATTTGATCAACGTATTCTTCTCTATCTAAAGTAAACAGGACCTGTAGCTACACCACAGTACCAATAAGTAAACTACGCCACACTACTAATAAGTAAACTAGAGGACCAATAACTACATCACAGTACCGACACGTAAACTACAGGACCCATAACTACATCACAGTACCGACACGTAAACTACAAGACCCATAACTATATCACAGTACCGACACGTAAACTACAGGACCCATAACTACATCACATTACCAATAGATAAACTACAAGACCTATAACTATATCACAGTACCGACACGTAAACTACAAGACCCATAACTACATCACATTACCAATAGATAAACTACAAGACCTATAACTACATCACATTACCAATAGATAAACTACAAGACCTATAACTACATCACATTACCAATAGATAAACTACAAGACCCATAACTACATCACATTACCAATAAGTAATCTACAGGACCCATAACTACACCACAGTACCGACAAGTAATCTACAGCACCCGTAACTACACCAGAGTACCGACAAGTAATCTACAGGACCCGTAACTACACCACAGTACCGACAAGTACTCTACAGGACCCATAACTACACCACAGTACCGACAAGTACTCTACAGGACCCATAACTACACCACAGTACCGACAAGTACTCTACAGGACCCGTAACTACACCAGAGTACCGACAAGTAATCTACAGGACCCGTAACTACACCACAGTACCGACAAGTAATCTACAGGACCCGTAACTACACCACAGTACCGACAAGTAATCTAGAGGACCCGTAACTACACCACAGTACCGACAAGTAATCTACAGGACCCGTAACTACACCACAGTACCGACAAGTAATCTACAGGACCCGTAACTACACCACAGTACCGACAAGTAATCTACAGGACCCGTAACTACACCACAGTACCGACAAGTAATCTACAGGACCCATAACTACATCACAGTACCAACAAGTAATCTACAGGACCCGTAACTACACCACAGTACCAACAAGTAATCTACAGGACCCATAACTACACCAGAGTACCGACAAGTACTCTACAGGACCCATAACTACACCACAGTACTGACAAGTAATCTACAGGACCCGTAACTACACCACAGTACCGACAAGTACTCTACAGGACCCATAACTACACCACAGTACTGACAAGTAATCTACAGGACCCATAACTACATCACAGTACCAACAAGTAATCTACAGGACCCGTAACTACACCACAGTACCAACAAGTAATCTACAGGACCCATAACTACACCAGAGTACCGACAAGTACTCTACAGGACCCATAACTACACCACAGTACTGACAAGTAATCTACAGGACCCGTAACTACACCACAGTACCGACAAGTACTCTACAGGACCCATAACTACACCACAGTACTGACAAGTAATCTACAGGACCCATAACTACACCACAGTACCGACAAGTAATCTACAGGACCCATAACTACATCACAGTACCAACAAGTAATCTACAGGACCCGTAACTACACCAGAGTACCGACAAGTAATCTACAGGACCCATAACTACACCACAGTACTGACAAGTACTCTACAGGACCCGAAACTACACCACAGTACCGACAAGTACTCTACAGGACCCATAACTACACCACAGTACCGACAAGTAATCTACAGGACCCATAACTACACCACAGTACCGACAAGTAATCTACAGGACCCGTAACTACACCAGAGTACCGACAAGTAATCTACAGGGCCCGTAACTACACCAGAGTACCGACAAGTAATCTACAGGACCCGTAATTACACCACAGTACCGACAAGTAATCTACAGGACCCGTAACTACACCAGAGTACCGACAAGTAATCTACAGGGCCCGTAACTACACCAGAGTACCGACAAGTAATCTACAGGACCCGTAACTACACCACGGTACCGACAAGTAATCTACAGGACCCATAACTACACCACAGTACCGACAAGTACTCTACAGGACCCGTAACTACACCACGGTACCGACAAGTAATCTACAGGACCCATAACTACACCACAGTACCGACAAGTAATCTACAGGACCCGTAACTACATCACAGTACTGACAAGTACTCTACAGGACCCGTAACTACACCAGAGTACCGACAAGTAATCTACAGGACCCGTATCTACACCACAGTACCGACAAGTAATCTACAGGACCCATAACTACACCACAGTACTGACAAGTACTCTACAGGACCCGTAACTACACCAGAGTACCGACAAGTAATCTACAGGACCCGTAACTACACCACAGTACCGACAAGTAATCTACAGGACCCGTAACTACACCAGAGTACCGACAAGTAATCTACAGGACCCGTAACTACACCACAGTACCGACAAGTAATCTACAGGACCCATAACTACACCACAGTACTGACAAGTAATCTACAGGACCCATAACTACACCACAGTACTGACAAGTAATCTACAGGACCCGTAACTACACCACAGTACCAACACGTAATCTACAGGACCTGTAACTACACCACAGTACCAACAAGTAATCTACAGGACCCATAACTACATCACAGTACCGACAAGTACTCTACAGGAGCCGTAACTACACCAGAGTACCGACAAGTAATCTACAGGACCCGTAACTACATCACAGTACCGACAAGTACTCTACAGGAGCCGTAACTACACCAGAGTACCGACAAGTAATCTACAGGACTCGTAACTACACCACAGTACCAACAAGTAATCTACAGGACCCATAACTACACCAGAGTACTGACAAGTAATCTACAGGACCCATAACTACATCACAGTACCGACAAGTAATCTACAGGACCCGTAACTACACCACAGTACCGACAAGTAATCTACAGGACCCATAACTACATCACAGTACCAACAAGTAATCTACAGGACCCGTAACTACATGACAGTACCGACAAATAATATACAGGACCCGTAACTACACCACAGTACCGACAAGTAATCTACAGGACCCATAACTACACCACAGTACCGACAAGTAATCTACAGGACCCATAACTACATCACAGTACCGACAAGTAATCTACAGGACCCATAACTACACCACAGTACCGACAAGTACTCTACAGGACCCATAACTACACCACAGTACCGACAAGTACTCTACAGGACCCATAACTACACCACAGTACTGACAAGTAATCTACAGGACCCATAACTACACCACAGTACCGACAAGTAATCTACAGGACCCATAACTACACCACAGTACCGACAAGTAATCTACAGGATCCGTAATTACACCACAGTACCGACAAGTAATCTACAGGACCCATAACTACACCACAGTACCGACAAGTAATCTACAGGACCCGTAATTACACCACAGTACGACAAGTAATCTACAGGACCCGTAACTACACCACAGTACCGACAAGTAATCTACAGGACCCGTAACTACACCACAGTACTGACAAGTACTCTACAGGACCCGTAACTACACCACAGTACCGACAAGTACTCTACAGGACCCATAACTACACCACAGTACTGACAAGTAATCTACAGGACCCATAACTACACCACAGTACCGACAAGTAATCTACAGGACCCGTAACTACACCAGAGTACCGACAAGTAATCTACAGGACCCATAACTACACCACGGTACCGACAAGTAATCTACAGGACCCGTAACTACACCACAGTACTGACAAGTACTCTACAGGACCCGTAACTACACCACAGTACCGACAAGTACTCTACAGGACCCATAACTACACCACAGTACTGACAAGTAATCTACAGGACCCATAACTACACCACAGTACCGACAAGTAATCTACAGGACCCATAACTACACCACAGTACCGACAAGTAATCTACAGGACCCGTAACTACACCAGAGTACCGACAAGTAATCTACAGGACCCATAACTACACCACGGTACCGACAAGTAATCTACAGGACCCGTAACTACACCACAGTACCGACAAGTAATCTACAGGACCCGTAACTACACCAGAGTATCGACAAGTAATCTACAGGACCCGTAACTACACCACAGTACCGACAAGTAATATACAGGACCCGTAACTACACCACAGTACCGACAAGTACTCTACAGGACCCGTAACTACACCACAGTACCGACAAGTACTCTACAGGACCCATAACTACACCACAGTACTGACAAGTAATCTACAGGACCCATAACTACACCACAGTACCGACAAGTAATCTACAGGACCCGTAACTACACCAGAGTACCGACAAGTAATCTACAGGACCCATAACTACACCACGGTACCGACAAGTAATCTACAGGACCCATAACTACACCACAGTGCCGACAAGTACTCTACAGGACCCATAACTACACCACAGTACTGACAAGTAATCTACAGGACCCGTAACTACACCAGAGTACCGACAAGTAATCTACAGGACCCGTAACTACACCACAGTACCGACAAGTAATCTACAGGACCCATAACTACACCAGAGTACCGACAAGTAATCTACAGGACCCGTAACTACACCACAGTACCGACAAGTAATCTAGAGGACCCGTAACTACACCACAGTACCGACAAGTAATCTAGAGGACCCGTAACTACACCACAGTACCGACAAGTAATCTAGAGGACCCGTAACTACACCACAGTACCGACAAGTAATCTACAGGACCCGTAACTACACCACAGTACCGACAAGTACTCTACAGGACCCGTAACTACACCACAGTACCGACAAGTAATCTACAGGACCCGTAACTACACCACAGTACCGACAAGTAATCTACAGGACCCGTAACTACACCACAGTACCGACAAGTAATCTACAGGACCCGTAACTACACCACAGTATCAACAAGTACTCTACAGGACCCGTAACTACACCACAGTACCAACAAGTAATCTACAGGACCCGTAACTACACCACAGTACCGACAAGTAATCTACAGGACCCGTAACTACACCACAGTACCGACAAGTAATCTACAGGACCCGTAACTACACCACAGTACTGACAAGTAATCTACAGGACCCGTAACTACACCACAGTACCGACAAGTAATCTACAGGACCCGTAACTACACCAGAGTACCGACAAGTAATCTACAGGACCCGTAACTACACCACAGTACCGACAAGTAATCTACAGAACCCGTAACTACACCACAGTACTGACAAGTAATCTACAGGACCCGTAACTACACCACAGTACCGACAAGTAATCTACAGGACCCGTAACTACACCACAGTACCGACAAGTAATCTACAGGACCCGTAACTACACCACAGTACTGACAAGTAATCTACAGGACCCATAACTACACCACAGTACTGACAAGTAATCTACAGGACCCGTAACTACACCACAGTACCAACACGTAATCTACAGGACCTGTAACTACACCACAGTACCAACAAGTAATCTACAGGACCCATAACTACACCACAGTACCGACAAGTAATCTACAGGACCCGTAACTACACCACAGTACTGACAAGTAATTTACAGGACCCGTAACTACACCACAGTACCGACAAGTAATCTACAGGACCCGTAACTACACCACAGTACCGACAAGTAATCTACAGAACCCGTAACTACACCACAGTACCGACAAGTAATCTACAGGACCCGTAACTACATCACAGTACCGACAAGTAATCTACAGGACCCGTAACTACACCACAGTACCGACAAGTAATCTATAGGACCCGTAACTACATCACAGTACCGAAAAGTAATCTAGAGGACCCGTAACTACACCACAGTACCGACAAGTAATCTACAGGACCCGTAACTACACCACAGTACCGACAAGTAATCTACAGGACCCGTAACTACACCACAGTACCGACAAGTAATCTACAGGACCCATAACTACATCACAGTACCGACAAGTACTCTACAGGAGCCGTAACTACACCAGAGTACCGACAAGTAATCTACAGGACCCGTAACTACATCACAGTACCGACAAGTACTCTACAGGAGCCGTAACTACACCAGAGTACCGACAAGTAATCTACAGGACTCGTAACTACACCACAGTACCAACAAGTAATCTACAGGACCCATAACTACACCAGAGTACTGACAAGTAATCTACAGGACCCATAACTACATCACAGTACCGACAAGTAATCTACAGGACCCGTAACTACACCACAGTACCGACAAGTAATCTACAGGACCCATAACTACATCACAGTACCAACAAGTAATCTACAGGACCCGTAACTACATGACAGTACCGACAAGTAATATACAGGACCCGTAACTACACCACAGTACCGACAAGTAATCTACAGGACCCATAACTACACCACAGTACCGACAAGTAATCTACAGGACCCATAACTACATCACAGTACCGACAAGTAATCTACAGAACCCATAACTACACCACAGTACCGACAAGTAATCTACAGGACCCGTAACTACACCAGAGTACCGACAAGTACTCTACAGGACCCATAACTACATCACAGTACCGACAAGTAATCTACAGGACCCGTAACTACACCAGAGTACTGACAAGTACTCTACAGGACCCATAACTACACCACAGTACCGACAAGTAATCTACAGGACCCATATAACTACACCACAGTACCGACAAGTAATCTACAGGACCCGTAACTACACCACAGTACCGACAAGTAATCTACAGGACCCATAACTACACCACAGTACCGACAAGTAATCTACAGGACCCGTAACTACACCACAGTACCGACAAGTAATCTACAGGACCTGTAACTACACCACAGTACCGACAAGTAATCTACAGGACCCGTAACTACATCACAGTACCGACAAGTAATCTACAGGACCCATATAACTACACCACAGTACCGACAAGTAATCTACAGGACCCGTAACTACATCACAGTACCGACAAGTAATCTACAGGACCCATAACTACACCACAGTACTGACAAGTAATCTACAGGACCCGTAACTACATCACAGTACCGACAAGTAATCTACAGGACCCGTAACTACATGACAGTACCCCTAAGTAAATTATAGTACCTATAACTAAACCATAGGACCCATAACTACAGCTCCTTGTGAAATTATTCATCCCCCTTGAATTTTTCATCCTTTTCCCACATTTCAGGCTTCAAACATAAAGATAAAAATGTTATTGTTCTGGTGAAGAATCAACAACAAGTGACACAATTGTGAAGATGAACGATATTTATTGCTTATTTTAAACATTTTTAAAAAATACATAACTGAAAATTGGGGCGTGCAATATTATTCATCCCCTGTAAGTTAATACTTTGTAGCGCCCCCTTTTGCTGCGATTACAGCTGCAGTCTCTTGGGGTATGTGTCTATCAGTTTTGCACATGGAGAGGCTGAAATTCTCGCCCATTCTTCCTGTGTAAACAGCTGGAGCTGAGTGAGGTTGGATGGAGGCGTTTGTGAACAGCAGTTTTCAGCTCTTTCCGCAGATTCTCGATTGGGTTCAGGTCTGGACTGTGACTTGGCCATTCTAACCCCTGGATACGGTTATTTGTGAACCATTCCATTGTAGATTGTGCTTTATGTTTGGGATCATTGTCTTGTTGGAAGACAAATCTCCGTCCCAGTCTCAGGTCTTTTGCAGACTCCAACAGGTTTTCTACAAGAATGGTCCTGTATTTGGCTCCATCCATCTTCCCATCCATTTTAACCATCTTCCCTGTCCCTGCTGAAGAAAAGCAGGCCCAAACCATGATGCTGCCACCACCATGTTTGACAGTGGGCATGGTGTGTTCAGGGTGATGAGCTGTGTTGCTTTTACGGCAAGCATATCGTTTGGCATTGTGCTCAAATAGTGTGATTTTGGTGTCATCTGACCAGAGCACCTTCCTCCACATGTTTGGTGTCTCCAGGCGGCTTGTGGCAAACTTTAAATGACATTTTTTGTGGATATCTTTGCAAAATGGCTTTCTTTTTGCCACTCTTCCATAAAGGCCAGATTTGTGAAGTGTACGGCTGATTGTTGTCCTATGGACAGACTCTCCCACCTCAGCTGTAGATCTCTGCAGATCATCCAGAGTGATCATGGGCCTCTTGGCTGCATCTCTGATCAGTCTCCTCCTTGTGTGAGATGACAGTTTGGATGGACGGCCGGGTCTTGGTAGATTTGCAGTGGTATGATTCTCCTTCCATTTCAATATGATCGCTTGCACAGTGCTTCTTGGGATGTTTAAAGTTTTGGAAATCTTTTTCTAATCAAATCCGGCTTTAAACATCTCCACAACAGTATCATGGACCTGCCTGTTGTGTTCCTTGGTCTTCATGATGCTCTCTGCGCTTTACACAGACACTGAGACTATCACAGAGCAGGGGCATTATACGGAGACTTGATTACACACAGGGGCTTATATTTATCATCATCAGTCATTTAGGACAACATTGGATCATCCAGAGATCCTCAATCAACTTCTGGAGTGAGTTTGCTGCACTGAAAGTAAAGGGTATGAATAATATTGCACGCCACAATTTTCAGTTATTTATTTTAAAAAAAAAAATGGTTTAAAATAATAAAAAAAATGTGTTCACCTTCACAATTGTGTCCACTTGGTGTTGATTCTTCCCCATAAAATTAAAATTTTTTATCTTTATGTTTGAAGCCTGAAATGTGGGCAAAGGCTGAAAAATTCAAGGGGGCTGAATACTTTTGCAAGGCACTGTATAATATCAATAACTACCACACAGTAACTATAAGTAAACTACACGACCAACAACTATATCTTAGTACCCATAAGTAAACTAAAGTACCCAAAACTACATCTTAGTACCCATAAGTAAACTATAGTACAAAAAAATAAATCTTAGTACCCATAAGTAAACTATAGTACAAAAAAATAAATCTTAGTACCCATAAGTAAACTAAAGTACCCATAACTACATCACAGTACCCATAAGTAAACTATAGTACCCAAAACTACATCTTAGTACCCATAAGTAAACTATAGTACCCATAACTACATCACAGTACCCATAAGTAAACTATAGTACCCAAAACTACATCACAGTACCCATAAGTAAACTATAGTACCCATAACTACATCACAGTATCCATAAGTAAACTAAAGTACCCAAAACTACATCACAGTACCCATAAGTAAACTATAGTACCCATAACTACATCACAGTATCCATAAGTAAACTAAAGTACCCAAAACTACATCACAGTACCCATAAGTAAACTATAGTACCCATAACTACATCACAGTACCCATAAGTAAACTATAGTACCGATAACTACATCACAGTACCCATAAGTAAACTATAGTACCCATAACTACATCACAGTACCCATAAGTAAACTAAAGTACCCAAAACTACATCTTAGTACCCATAAGTAAACTATAGTACCCATAACTACATCACAGTACCCATAAGTAAACTATAGTACCGATAACTACATCACAGTACCCATAAGTAAACTATAGTACCCATAACTACATCACAGTACCCATAAGTAAACTAAAGTACCCAAAACTACATCTTAGTACCCATAAGTAAACTATAGTACCCAAAACTACATCACAGTACCCATAAGTAAACTATAGTACCCAAAACTACATCTTAGTACCCATCAGTAACCTATAGTACCCAAAACTACATCACAGTACCCATAAGTAAACTATAGTACCCAAATTTACATCTTAGTACCCATCAGTAACCTATAGTACCCAAAACTACATCACAGTACCCATAAGTAAACTATAGTACCCAAATTTACATCTTAGTACCCATAAGTAAACTATAGTACCCAAAACTACATCACAGTATCCATAAGTAAACTATAGTACCCATAACTACATCTTAGTACCCATAAGTAACCTATAGTACCTAAAACTACATCTTAGTACCCATAAGTAACCTATAGTACCCAAAACTACATCTTAGTACCCATAAGTAACCTATAGTACCCAAAACTACATCACAGTACCCATAAGTTAACTATAGTACCCAAAACTACATCACAGTACCCATAAGTAACCTATAGTACCCATAACTACATCATAGGACCCATAACTACAATACCAATAACTATCACACAGTAACTATAAGTAAACTACAGTACCCATAACTACACTACAGTACCGATAAGGAGTAACCATAACTACATCACAGTATCCATAAATAAACTATGCTGCACCCATACTCCCCATAGGGATGTCCTTACTAAACAAGGGCAAGAGGATGTGACCTCCAAAAAAGTACCATCAGGGGGATTTCTTCCCATCCTCATTGTACCCAAAAAAAAAACCCCACTTAAAAATAATACAAATAATATTTAACCTCTGGCATAATAAAATATGTCTAAATCCGCAGAATCGTACTAAAAAGAGACAAAGGAACCAACGATAGGAAGTCGCATGCTCCCGATGTCGTGTTCTTTGAACTGACAAATAGAAAACAACATACAAACAAAAGCTAAAAATTAATCTAGAAGTTTTAACAAATGTCTCTAAATCTTAAATATTTTGGTCCCTTCCTTCCATCGGACGCGGAGACATCTCCAGCTGAAACCGAAACGGAGACGACGCTCGAGTCCACAAACGTAAAAAGCCATAAAAAGTTACATTACATGATATATTAAAGCATAAAAACAAAAAGTTTTTCAAAAAGTTTCAAGAAAGTTTTTACAACAGATGTTGACCGTTACCTGCTACGGAGAAGCGAGCGTGGAGGACGGCGGACGCGGCGAGCCAGTTGGCCTTCATGGTGAGTCGGGGCCGCTCTTTGTTGTACCGGTCGTCGTCACCTGCTCGGAGCAGATCTCTTGGTTTTTCCACCCACACGGCTCTGCTTCTGAGCTGCACAGGAAGTGGAAGATCTAAGGCACCGTATATACAACCTGCAGCTACTCTCTGCTATATACTCTACGCACAACCCATAGACCACACGCTGCAGCTCCGCCTGGCCTCATCGGCCCTGGTGCCAGGAAGCTTATATTGTGTCTTTGTTAATTAGTATACTAATAAACTAAATTTGTGTGTGCACTGTTTGGCGGTATTATTTGTATTCTGCGAGACAGTATTATGTGAGGACTATATAGTGGTATTTCAGTGCCTTGAAAAAATATTCATACCCTGTGAACTTTTCTACAATTTTTCATGTTACACCTGAAAACATGAAAGTGTTTTATTAGAATTTTATGTAATGCCAACGCAAAGTACAAGTATTTTTTGAAGTGATTTTGTAGCATTTTTTTTTCCATTGTATAAGAGAATTATATGTATACACTATATGACAAATCTATGGGAAGTCTATATAATGGTGTTACTTGTGTACTGTTGCGGTATTATGTGGACAGGGTATGTTGGTATTACTTCTTCACCGTATATCAGTAATATGTGAGCACTGAATGATGGTATTATGTATGGTGGTAGAATAATATGGGCATAATATACAATGTGTGCACAATTAGCTAATGTTAACACCAATACCGGCGTCCCCGCGCTATCCTGCTCCCTACCCCAGTGTGGACGCCAGCTATCTCACCTTCCCTGCTGTCCAGTGGTGACTGCTCCATACCCGGTTCCTGCTCCTATTTCTCAGGGCCTGCATCTGCCGCACATGGCTCCCAGGAGTGCCTATAGGGTGCACATGCAGACACGCCCCTTTTCTTAAAGTGCCTTACAGCCAGGTATTTAAGGCACCTTCCCCTTAAGGGAGGTGCCTGGGCAATGAGTTCTATATGTTGTTAGTTCTCAAGTGCCTTGTGCAGCTGCTGCTGTTACTATGCTGTGCGGTGTTGCTGATTCCTATCTGTGTTTCTGTGCATGACAAATCCGCTGCTGCTGCAACTATCCATGCAGACCTTTTCCACTATGTCAGCTGCTGCAGGTGTGTTCTCTGGCCGCTCCTATGATATCCTCTGTCGACGCAGGCCGCTCCACTGCATCCATCTATCCATCCCGGCCAAATGCACAACACCGGATGCTGCTTCTGCTACCGCAGACTGTCTGTGTCCATATCTGTGGTTCCAGTCTGCCAAGGTACCATTGATACCCTGGGGTTGCCCTCTGTCGGCTACCTACCAGCATGTGTGTCTATTGCCACCTCCGATAGCTTTAATGAAGACTCAATAGCCGTTATCGTTCGCTCCTCCAGGCCAGTGATTGGTACCTTCGGTCGCATGGATCCACTAATCCCGTGCTTGCCAGGGGCAAGCATTACAATTTGACCAGGCCATGGATCCTATTGGCTCTAGTATTGCTCTATTCACTGGTTTGCAACAATAGGCGGTCCGGCAACATGAGCAACAGGATTTTCTCCAAGCTTGACCTCCGTGGTGCGTACAACCTCATCCGGATATGGTCGAGTGCCGAACAGAAAATGGCACCCGTGACGCCACTATGAGTATCAGGTAATGCCATTTTAGCTCAGCAATGGTCCAGCGGTCTTCCAGGATTCGTTGACAATATTCCGAGAACTGCTCTACTCGTGCTTGGTTTTGTACCTGGACAACATCTTGGTGTTTTCTCCCGATATGAGAGATATTTGCCAAGTACTGCAGAGACTAAAGAGTGCTTTACACGTTGCAACATCGCTAGCATCGCCCAGCGCTCGGATGCAGCCGAGCCGCTCGGATCCGGGCTTGTTGGTGGGTGGCTCGAGCGTCTCCGGACCCGGGTCACTTCGCTCTGAAAGGATGCTGGCGCTACGTAGGGGTTAGGTTTACGGCCGGGGCCGCGTTTTTTAGATAAGTTCGTGACGCCACCCACGGGCTGTGGTGAATGTGGACACCACCGCTGCTGATTACTGGGCACCCCGGGGGAGATGTTGCGCAGCAAAGGTGTTAACCCCTCCGTGGGCAGGGGTGATGGCCCCAGGACCCGATTGGGATGGTATGTCGGTGCTTGGCGGTGCAGGGCGGTGCGCGGCCTGAGGGCACAGTTGTACTCACTATGATTAATGCACAAAAGTCTCTGGTAAACCAAGATGATGGTGGTTGGTGCCCGCAGCTGGCTGCGTCTGGTCCCCCCTACTCGGTTCGGTGGTCTTGGCCTTTCTCCTGCACTGTGTAGTGTATGTGTAGACTGCCTGCGCTTCAGCGACGGGAGTCCGCTCCCCGGCAGTATGTGTGTCGGGAGAGCCCGTTTGCCCGCAGACGCTGGCCCGTGGGATCTCTCTGCCTGTGCGGTGGCTTTCTATCCCCCTCGGTGGGCTGTTGTCTTCAGTCGGGACTTGGGTGGGAAAGGACCTATAGTCCAGACCGCAATCAGTGAATTAACTCAGTCCAGTGGCTTCTGGACCTCGTTTCAGGGTCTGAGTACCCCCTTGTGTGCTCCGGTTTCCAGTCGGTTCCCCGGGTCGGTACCGGCGGACCACTACCCTGTTCCGGTCCACCACGATTCCACCTGGCCGTCTTCCTGGCTTCTGCAGGCTAAGGCCATCGTCTCCCTCCTAGCCAAGGTACCAGGGCTACGACCCAGACACCTGTCAGTTCCCGCTGCAGACCTGTCACCACAGGCCTGCTGCACTCTCCTTCACTCCTCAACTCCACTCACTACTCACTACTGACTGAACTGTTTTTGTGTTTCCTACCTCAGGCCCTCTGAACTCCTCGGTGGGCGTGCCAACCGCCTGGCTCCGCCCCCTGGTGTGTTCAATAAGCTCTGAGGGAGGCGACCAGGGTTTTAAGGGTGGCTGATGACACCTTTTTAGGGGACGGGTGTTATGCAAGGGCCTACCTGTGACTACCTGGCTAGTCCAGGGCGTCACATTCCCCCTTGGTTTAATACAGACCGTCCGCGGGCTGCCCGACCACCACCGGTTTATATTGAAAACTGCAAAAGATAAAACGGGAAAACGTATACAAATATATTAACTTTTTACATTTTAAGCAGATTTTATGGATCATCCCTTACGGGAGGCATTTTACTTTAACGTTGCAAACGGGTAAAAACATTTTTATTAACCGGGAACGGGACCGGGTCCTTCAGTTACCCACCCAAGCAAACCTAGCCTTGATGCTGCCTCTAAGAACAGGTCAGCACCCCTTTTCCCCAGTACAGGAAACGGGTTCAGGTCCGGGTATTGCCCACAACGGGCCAGGTACAAAGTTCCATACCCGTCAGTCTCTCAGAGGCCCCACGTCCAGGGGACCCCTGGTCCTGGAGGGTAGTCACCGGCTGCCATGGTGACGGGGCCCCAGCCTACTCTGCTGCAGGCCCTTCCTCCAACCAGCCTCTCCGGAGACGCAGGCGTGAAAGGGTGGTCCGGGATTATTTACAAGCCCAAAAGTTATTGGGTGGCCTGCGAGTTCTCAGCCTTGTCTATATTATTAAAACAGGGTGTAAAACAACCTGATCAAACAAAATCCCAACGGGGACGGGCAGTATGGTAGCCGGGAACCGCTACCTTTACTCGTATTCTTCTTTAATCTCTACTGCACGGGACCGGGCCACTCCCGCTGCTGGGAGCTGGACCCGCCGAACTAGGTACGGTGCATCCTGGGATTCACGGCTTCCACGGTGTACTGGAGTAGCTCTGTAGGCACCGTCGCCCCCTCCGGGGACTGAGCCACCCGAGGTTCACCGACCTTATCCTGATGGGGTTCCGTCTCCAGGTCGGCTGATGAGGTCGAGGGAGTCTGCGTGGCCTTATCCTGCCTGGGTGCCTTCCACGAGGCGGGCCTCTCATTCGCCCACACCATGGCCACCATTTTCTGCATCTCCCCTCTCCAGCCCAGAGCCTGCTGCATCGATTCGACCCGTACCTGGATGCAAAACCGCGCCATCTTTCTCTCCAACCAAGCGGCGGTCCCCGGCGGCAGTCCGCATCCCTCTGCCTCGATTTTGGCGTCGAACACGGGAGCCGCAGCCTCCCCGTTGGTCACCCCTTCTGGCTCCGAGCTGGCTATCGAGGGGGTCTTTCGAGCCGGGCGCCGCTCCCGTCGCGGCCGGGCGGACTGCCGGGGCCAACATCCTTCTTGCGGCAGGCGGGTCGCCGCCAGCTGCTGCACGGGAGTCACCACCGGAGCCTCTGGACCTGCCGCTCCTGCGACCGGAGCAGGAGCTGTGACCTTCTCCTCGCCGGCGGCATGCTCTGCAGGCGCCGCTGCTCCAGCGGTCGGCGCGGGGCTGGCATCAGGCTTGGGAGCAGACATCCTCCATCTGCTCCCCCTTGGTCTTTTCGTGGCACTCGCTTCCCCGGCCGATCAGCTTCGTTTTCTCGACTGCTCGCTTGTCGGCATGGCCGTGTTTCCAGATGGTGGGGCTTCAACTCTCGCGTTCTTTTCGCGGGGAAGAAGGCTTTGGCGGGAATCTTCGCACCAAAAGATGGCGGCAAGATGGCGGATTCTGAAATTTTTCAACGGGTCACCGCTGACTTCCGCTTCAAGGCGCACTTCACCATGTAGGTGATTAGGTAAGTATCCTGTCCGTGACGCCAGAAGAGTCGATGTGTACCGCCCCGCACTCTGCTGCAGCTGAGCCGCTTGGATCCAGGCTTGTTGGTGGGTGGCTCGAGCACCTCCGGACCCGGGGTTACTTCGCTCTGAAAGGATGCTGGCGCTACGTAGGGGTTAGGTTTACGGCCGGGGCCGCGTTTTTTAGTTAAGTTCGTGACGCCACCCACGGGCTGTGGTGAATGTGGACACCACCGCTGCTCTTTACTAGGCACCCCGGGGGAGATGTTGCGCAGCAAAGGTGTTAACCCCTCCGTGGGCAGGGGTGATGGCCCCAGGACCCAATTGGGATGGTATGTCGGTGCTTGGCGGTGCGCGGCCCGAGGGCACAGTTGTACTCACTATGATTGATGCACAAAAGTCTCTGGTAAATCAAGATGATGGTGGTCAGTGCCCGCAGCCGGCTGCGTCTGGTTCCCCCTACTCGGTTCGGTGGTCTTGGCCTTTCTCCTGCACTGTGTAGTGTATGTGTAGACTGCCTGCGTTTCAGCGACGGGAGTCCGCTCCCTGGCGGTATGTGTGTCGGGAGAGCCCGTTTGCCCGCAGACGCTGGCCCGTGGGATCTCTCTGCCTGTGCGGTGGCTTTCTATCCCCCTCGGTGGGCTGTTGTCTTCAGTCAGGACTTGGGTGGGAAAGGACCTATAGTCCAGACGTCAATCAGTGAATTAACTCAGTCCAGTGGCTTCTGGACCTCGTTTCAGGGTCTGAGTACCCCCCTGTGTGCTTCGGTTTCCAGTCGGTTCCCCGGGTCAGTACCGGCGGGCCACTACCCTGTCCCGGTCCACCACGGTTCCACCTGGCCGTCTTCCCGGCTCCTGCAGGCTAAGGCCATTAGTTATGGATCCCTGTTCTTTGGTGTTGCTAAGATCAAAGACAGTCAAAACCCTAGGAACACTTTGCACCACACCCACCAGACACACCATTGGGGGGCTTGAAGGGAATAGGGCCGTCCATTTGGGGGGGTTGGTCGGGGAAAGTGAAAAAGTGAGAGAAGTGAAAAGGAGTGGAAGGAGTAGGAGATAGAGTGGTGACTCTCTGAGAGGGAGAGGTCACCGGTGAGGAGCAGGGCTCCTGAAGTCTACTAGGTGGCAGACGTTGGTCTGGGCCTGGTAGGAGCTGGAACCCCGGTCGCAGGAAATCGTGTCAAGGGGCACGGATTGCCGAGGAGGGCAGCCGGCGGCCTTGGGAAATCTTGCTTTGCTGAAGGAGTAACTTGGTTAACAAGCGCAGTCCCAGAACGGATTGTTCTCGTAAACCAAGGTTCCACTGTAGTCACAAAAGAGTTACCGTAATCCTCCTTGGTACCATCAGAAACCCACACTCAGACATAGCACTCAGCCATTATACCCTAGCCACCCCCTCATGATAATAGGGACACACCAGTGGGCAGGATCAGGTGGTTGTGAACGCCCACCTAGGGGTCCTGAGGTGTCAGAGGCGGGAACCAGACAGTTGAAGTTTGGAGTTCAAGTGGAGAGTTTGAGTTTTGACAGTTGGAGTGTGAGGAGCGGAGTGTGCAGAGTAGTCAGGGGTAGTAGCCCTTGGACTACCCGGCTAGGTGGCAGACAGTGAACAGGGCCACAGGCGACGGAGATCCGGTCGCGGGAGACCTAAAGTGGACCGGGGCAGGGTCGTAGCCCGCCGGTGCCGATAGCGGAAATCCGGTCCAGAGGCCGTGCACAGTCGGGGTGCCTGGACCCTAGAACGAGGACGGTTGCAAGCCCCTCTCCAACTAACCAGCTGGGGACAAGGTTCCAGACTTTGTCCCATTAACTGCCCAGATAGAGTGAAACAGAAGCCCAACGCGGGGGATAGGGTGTCCGTCAGAACCCACAGAGATCCCAAGGGCCAGATTTCGCGGGCCACAACTCCCAACACATACAGAACCGGGAGTGGACTTCTCCGTTCCAAGGGAAGTCATCCAAAAAGGAAAGACAAACACAAAGTACGGGAGGAAGGGATTCCTGTTCATTAACCGGATGCGGGACCCGAATGCACCGTCCTAAGGCAGCCGGCCACTGGCAACTTGGTTTACTACTGGACTTGTGTGAAGTTACTGAACTGTGAGTACACCATCGTCCCCCCGGTCCAGCCCACCTCTGGCAGCCATCACTCCCGTGTTCGATCACTAGGCCCTGGGACTACACCTCCCCTACCCATGGAGGGGATCCGATCTTGCTGTCCCGCTCCATCAGTCCCGGGCGCCCCATCACCAGGCAGCGGCTGTGCCACCATCCCTCACCACAACCCACGGGTGGCGTCACAGACACAACAACTCCCCTGTAAATACCCCCTTTACGACGGTTGTGAGGACGGACGGCCGTGCGAGCCCGGGTCCAGTCACCATTTGAGCCGCAGCAGTAACCCAGATCCGAGCAGCCCCAGAAGCCGTAGCGGCGCCCGCCCGCAACACATTAAGCACTGAACACCTTGCTCTCCTGTGTCTTGCTCAGTGGTGGTCGGGTTCAGCCTCCTCACTTCAGCCTTGTATCTGCGTACCAAACACCCTGTACTTCTGTGTCTTGCTCAGTGGTGGTCGGGTTCAGCCTCCTCACCTTGGCTGTGTCTCTGAACACTGAACACCTTGTACTTCTGTATCTTGCTCAGTGGTGGTCAGGTTCAGCATCCTTATGTCAGCCATGTCTCTGAGCACTGAACACCTTGCTCTTATGTGTCTTGCTCAGTGGTGGTCGGGTTCAGTCTCCTCACCTCGGCCGTGTCTCTGAACACTGAACACCTTGTACTTCTGTATCTTGCTCAGTGGTGGTCAGGTTCAGCATCCTTATGTCAGCCATGTCTCTGAGCACTGAACACCTTGCTCTTATGTGTCTTGCTCAGTGGTGGTCGGGGTCAGCCTCCTCACCTCGGCCGTGTCTCTGAGCACTGAACACCTTGTACTTCTGTGTCTTGCTCAGTGGTGGTCGGGTTCAGTCTCCTCACCTCGGCCGTGTCTCTGAGCACTGAACACCTTGCTCTTCTGTGTCTTGCTCAGTGGTGGTCGGGGTCAGCCTCCTCACCTCGGCCGTGTCTCTGAGCACTGCACACCTTGTACGTCTGTGTCTTGCTCAGTGGTGGTCGGGTTCAGTCTCCTCACCTCGGCCGTGTCTCTGAGCACTGAACACCGGTTTATACAGCTCAGAGGAGGGAAATCTGCATAAAAAAGATGTTACAGTCAAAATCCTCACTGGTCTAACAATTCAGCACACAGTGTAGTGGTAGAAGAGAACTGTTTGGCGGTATTACTTGCACACAGTATGTATGGATTATTTCAGCACTTTATGGCAGTATGATTAGAGGATTATATAGTGGTATATGGAAATTTTCAGCACTCAGTTTGTGTTGTAGAGTAATGTAGGCCCTGTACGGTGGTATATGAGTACTGCTTGGTAGTATTATTTGCACGCTGTATTGCAAAACTATTTATCCGAAAGAAAATGTAATATATGATAATGCAAAAAAAAAAATCTGGTAATCTGGCACTTTTTTTTTATCTGGGATAGAACTGAGACTTCTGATAATCCAGAAAATACTGTATGTCTGTCTGATCTAGACAAACCAAAGCCACTGAACATTTGTGAGCTGCAGCCCGTCTATAGCCTCCGCTCCTCCGCTGTGACCTCGGCTTTGTATCCTGATAACCACCGTGCAGTTTCTTAGTATTCGCTTTGAAAAATCTCATACTTTATCGCCATCTAGTGCATATCCAGGAGAAGGCAATTTATTTATCCACAATACAAAAGCAGCATGTGTGCGCTGTATGGCGGTATTATGTCAGCCTAATAATACAGCTGTATTAGCTAACTACTTTGTGGCGGTATTATGTAGGCGCCGTATGGCGATATTATTGACAATATTGTGAGAGCACCACATAGTATTTAGCTTAATATACACTGGAAATACTATGTAAGTAATATGATACATATACAGTATATATACGGTACATGCACTGTATGGTAATAGCATGTTATATGATGATACATCTATGTATATGCAGTATATGCACTGTACGGCAATAATATGTAAGTAATATGAGATATATATATATATACATACGGTATATGCACTGTATGGCAATAGCAAGTTATTTGATGATACGTATATGTATATACGGTATATGCACTGTATGGCAATAGCAAGTTATTTGATGATACGTATATGTATATACGGTATATGCACTGTATGGCAATAGCAAGTTATTTGATGATACGTATATGTATATACGGTATATGCACTGTATGGCAATAGCAAGTTATTTGATGATACGTATATGTATATACGGTAAATGCACTGTATGGCAATAGCAAGTTATTTGATGATACGTATATGTATATACGGTATATGCACTGTATGGCAATAGCAAGTTATTTGATGATACGTATATATATATATAGTATATGCACTGTATGGCAATAGCAAGTTATTTGATGATACGTATATGTATATACGGTATATGCACTGTATGGCAATAGTTTGTAAGTAATATGCTACATATATGTATATACGGTATATGCACTGTATGGCAATAATATGTAAGTAATATGATACATATATACAGTATATGCACTGTATGGCAATAGCATGTTATATTATGAAACATATATGTATGCATAGTACATGCAGCATTTACATGGTATATTGCAGTATTATAGTATTATTTGGGGCCTGCAGAACAATATTATATCGGTATGGTATTGTGCCATTATTGCTTTATCTGAGCACAGTATGGTGGTAATATTTGACCACGATATGGCAATGCTGTGTAAGCATGGTTTTGAGGTATTTTGTGAGTATTATATCACAGCATTATGTGAGCACCGTATGGCGGTATTATTTAAACATTCTATGGTTTTATGCGAGTTCCATATAGCAATATTATTTAAGCACTATAGGACAGTATTATGGGGGAATGTAATTTTGCATTAGTTGTGAATAATTGTATTTTATTATTTAAAAATTGAGTTGATTTAAGATCGGAGCATAGTATGGCAACATTATGCATTATACGGTAGTATTATTTGAGCAATATGTGGCAATATTATGAGAAAAATGTATTATTTGAGCAAAATATTACGGCTACGTGACCACTGTTAGACAGTATTATTTGAACATTATGGCCTGGATTTAGCAAAGCCCAGTTTTGTAGCAGCAAAATTTTCAAGAAAGTTTCACCCAGCGACGTGAATATGATGCCTTAATGTTCTGATATTATGTGAGCAGTCCGTGCCGTCATTATTGGAGCACAGTATGGCAGTATTATGTGGGAAAATAAGGCTGCATTATAGGTACAGCAGGACTGCTGTCATTGGGCAATTGTAATGCAATTTTATGTGAGCACTGTATGGGGGTATTATTGGTGCAACAGTATGGGGGGAATTGAGCTTGTATTATCTGTTTACTGTACAGCCGCACTTTGTGAGAATCTTTGGAAACTCTATGGCGGTATTTGACTGATATGAGGCATTATTATGTGAGCACCCTATGGCAGTATTATTTGAGCAATGTATGACACTACTGTGGGAGAATTTTAGGTTGTATTAGATGTGACTTGTCGAGCAGCATTATAGCAGCACTATAATGTATTATTTGCAAACTGTATTGTTTTAATATATCAGTATTATATGGTGGTAATATATGAGCACTGCATGGTGTCATTATTTGGACAATATGTACCATTAGAATATGAGTGTCTTACAGTGGTATTATTTAAGCATTATATTGCAATATTATGGGGAAAGCAAGGTTGCAGTATTTGTGAATTGTATGGTAGAACAAGTGCTGTCTTGTACTATTTGTAACTATGTTGCTTTATTACGTGAACCCAGCATGTTGGTATTATTCAACACTACATGGCAGTATTATGAGGGTACTGTACTGTATTATTTGTAAATTGTATTGCTTTCTAAGCATATTATGGCGGTTTTATTTAAAGAATACAGGATGGTAGTATGGGTGTATTGTATTGCATTATTTGCAAATTGTGCTGCTTTGTTATAAGAGCACTATATGGTGGTATTATAGGTGTCCTGTACTATTTGTAAATTGTATTGCTTTGTTATAGGAGCACATTATGGCGGTTTTATAAGAGCACTACATAACAGTATTATGGGAGTAATGTATTATTTATAACTTGTATTGCTTTGTTATAGTAGCAGATTATGGCGGTTTTATATGAGCACTATATGATGGTATTATGAGGGTACTGCCTTGTATTGTTTGTAAATTGTATTACTTTCTTATAAGAGCGCATTATGACAGTTTTATAACAGCACAATATAACAATATTATTGGGGTACTGTATTATTTGTAAATTGTAATGCCTTGCTTTAATAGCACATTATGGCGGTTTTATAGGAGCACCAGATAACAGTATTATGGGGTACGGTGTATTGCTTTGTTAGAATGGCACATTATGGCAGTTTTAAGATAGCATTACATAACAGTATTATGGGGGTACTGTATTTGTAAATTGTATTGCTTTGTTATATCAGCACATTATGGTGTTTTTATATGAGCACTATATGATGGTATTATGAGGGTACTGCTCTGTATTATTTGTAAATTGTATTACTTTCTTATATGAACACATTATGACGGTTTTATAACAGCACTATATAACGGTATTATGGGGTTGCTGTATGTGTAAATTGTATTGCTTTCTTATGATAGCCCATTATGGCAGTTTTATAAGAGCACTACATACCAATATTATGGGCGCACTGTATTATTTGTAAATTGTATTGTTTTATTATATGAGCACACTATGGCGTTTTTTTAAGAGCACTATATAACAGTATTATGGGGTATGGTTATTTGAAAATTGTACTGCTTTGTTATATGTACACATTATGGCGGTTTTATAAGAGCACTACATAACAGTATTATGGGGGTACTGTATTATGCGTAAATTGTATTGCCTTGTTATATGAATACATTATGGCAGTTTTACATGAGCACTGCATAACAGTATTATGTGGTGCTGTATTATTTATAAATAGTATTGCTTTGTTATACGAGGACATTATGGCGGTTTTATAAGAGAACTACATAACAGTATTTTGGGGTATGGTGTATTGTTTTGTTATAATGGTACATTATGACAGTTTTATAAGAGTGTCAGATAACAGTATTATGAGGTACAGTATTATTTGTAAATTGTATTGCTTTGCACATTATGGTCATTATGGTAGTTTAATAAGTATGGGGTATTGTATTATTTGTAAATTGTATTGCTGTGTTATAATATATTATGGTGGTTTTATAAAAGCAGTAGGTAACAGTATTATAGGGTACTGTATTATGTGTAAATTGCAATGCTTTGTTATATGAGCACATTATAGCGGTTTTATAAGAGCACTACATGATAGTATTATGGGGTACGGTATTATTTGTAAATTGTATTGCTTTGTAATATGAGCACATTATGGCGGTTTTATATAAGCACTACATAACAGTATTATGGGGTACTGTATTTGTAAATTATATGGTTTTGTTACATGAGCACATTATGGCGGTTTTATATGAACACTACATAACAGTATTTTGGGGTATTGTATAGATAAAGTGTGTTACTTTCTTATGTGAGCACATTATGGTGGTTTTGTATGAGCACTACATAACAGTATTATGGGGTACTATATTTGTAAATTGTATGGTGTTGTTATATGAGCACATTATGTCAGTTTTATAACAGCACTACATACCAGTATTATGGCGTACTGTATTTGTATATTGTATTATTTTCTTATGTGATCATATTATGGCGGTTATATAACAGCACTACAAAACAGTATTATGGGTTACTGTATTTGTAAATTGCATGGTTTTGTTATATGAGCACATTATGGAGGTTTTATAATAGCACTACATAACAGTATTATGGGGTACTGTATTTGTAAATTGTATGGTTTTGTTACATGAGCACATTATGGCGGTTTTATAATAGCACTAAATAAAAGTATTATGGGGTACTGTGTATATATAAATTCTGTTACTTTCTTAAGTGAGCACATTATGGCGGTTTTATAAGACCACTACTTAACAGTATTATGGGGTACTGTATTTGTAATTGTATGGTTTTGTTATATGAGCACATTATGGCGGTTTTATAAGACCACTACATAACAGTATTATGGGGTACTGTATTTGTAAATTGTATGGTTTTGTTATATGAGCACGTTATAGCGATTTTATAACAGTATTATGGGGTACTGTATACATAAATTGTGTTACTTTCTTATGTTAGCACATTATGGTGGTTTTATAACAGCATTACATAATAGTATTATGGGGTACTATATATATATATATATATATATATATATATATATATATATAGTGTTACTTTCTTATGTGAGCACATTATGACGGTTTTATATGAGCACTACATAACAGTATTATGGGATAATGTATTTGTAAATTGTATGGTTTTGTTATATGAGAACGTTATAGCGGTTTTATAACAGTATTATGGGGTACTGTATACATACATTGTGTTACTTTTTAATATTAGCACATTATGGCGGTTTTATAACAACATTACATAATAGTATTATGGGGTACTATATATATATAAATTGTGTTACTTTCTTATGTGAGCACATTATGACAGTTTTATCTGAGCACTACATAACAGTATTATGGGGTACTGTATTTGTAAATTGTATGGTTTTGCTATATGAGCACATTATGGCGGTTTTATAACAGTATTATGGGGTACTGTATACATAAATTGTGTTACTTTCTTATGTTAGCACATTATGGTGGTTTTATAACAGCATTACATAGTAGTATTATGGGGTACTATATATATATATATATATATATATATATATATATATATAAACTGTGTTACTTTCTTATGTGAGCACATTATGACGGTTTTATATGAGCACTACATAACAGTATTATGGAGTACTGTATTTGTAAATTGTATTGTTTTGTTATATGAGCACGTTATAGCGGTTTTATAACAGTATTATGGGGTACTGTATACATAAATTGTGTTACTTTCTTATGTGAGCACATTATAGCGGTTTTATAAAGCAACGTGGGGCAGTATCCTGTGAGACGTTGCATGCTGAGATGTATCCGGAGACGAGCAGATTTGTGAGCGCAGCTCTGGATGTGACTGGAGTATAAACCCTGGCAGACGTCGGGAGGAATCTGCCGGCTCGCGGGGAGGCAGCCGGTGTGAAATAACATTTTTTCAGCGCTCCGATTCCTTTTCTTAGAGATTGGAAACATGTGTACAAAGAAAATAAATACTTTACAGAGAGCGGAGGGATCGATATCCAGTCACCGCAAACCGCGGGAGGATTCCGGATCAATAGCTGCAATGCCACAGAGATTACAACCGCCATCGACAGCCGCTCGTCCGGCCGCGCCGCGCACACACAAATTAACTTTTCTAATTACATAACGGATACATTCGTCCTCGCAGGAAACAATCTACTGACAAGCGCTTTCCCGCGGAGCCGCGGCCGCATCGACTTTCCCGGAGAATATAATTATTATCTTGTGCCGGGTTCATCGCTCCAAGGAAATAAAACCCCTCCGAAGTAACGATGGCGTCCCCCCCGACACTACTTATTTCATTACCGTGCCCTGACCCCGCTGGTTGTCAGAGGAACCCAAAGGTTGTCAGAGTCTCGCCGGGCATCTGCCGACAAATATTTAACCCTTTGCAGAGGACAGGGTCGCCGGATCCGAGCCAAAAATCTGAGGCCGAAATTCTCACATTTGGATCTGATGATGATGATGATGAAGCAGTGATGCATCATGGGACATACCTAAAATAAAAAGCAAGGGAATTATTAGTTTTCGCACTCCGGTATTTCAGTCTAATCAGTGATGACTGGAGATTCCCTTTAATTCAACATTGTTTTGAATTAAAAAAAAAATAATTTTTTTTTTAAAAATTAATATATTTTTGTGTATACAGCTCCTATGTATCTCCATGGTAACAGACTACAAACAAACTGTGCGGTCGGACGGCTGCAGTCATATCTAAGACATGTAATCTGTAACAAAAGCAAAAAGAACGACTGCAGAGATTAGAGTCCAGTGTATTCTGTTACCACGGAGACATAGAGGTTTGTATTCTGTTACCATGGAGACATATAGGACATATATTGTATTCTTCTATGAAAAATAATTTACAGAGTTGCTTGATGTTATTTTATAGAATATATCAAAAGAATAAAAAATGATTACAAAAGTGTCAAAAAGTATTATTATTAGTGATGAGCGGGCACTACCATGTTCAAGTGCTCAGCATGGTAGTGCCCGCTCATCACTAGTTACCAGTACTGAGCACCCGAGCATGGTAGTGCCCGCTCATCACTAGTTACAAGTACTGAGCACCCGAGCATGGTAGTGTCCGCTCATCACTAGTTACAAGTACTGAGCACCCGAGCATGGTAGTGCCCGCTCATCACTAGTTACCAGTACTGAGCACCCGAGCATGGTAGTGCCCGCTCATCACTAGTTACCAGTACTGAGCACCCGAGCATGGTAGTGCCCGCTCATCACTAGTTACCAGTACTGAGCACCTGAGCATGGTAGTGCCCGCTCATCACTAGTTACCAGTACTGAGCACCCGAGCATGGTAGTGCCCGCTCATCACTAGTTACCAGTACTGAGCACCCGAGCATGGTAGTGCTCCCTCATCACTAGTTACCAGTACTGAGCACCCGAGCATGGTAGTGCCCGCTCATCACTAGTTACCAGTACTGAGCACCCGAGCATGGTAGTGCCCACTCATCACTAGTTACCAGTACTGAGCACCTGAGCATGGTAGTGCTCGCTCATCACTAGTTACCAGTACTGAGCACCTGAGCATGGTAGTGCCCGCTCATCACTAGTTACCAGTACAGAGCACCCGAGCATGGTAGTGCCCACTCATCACTAGTTACCACTACTGAGCACCTGAGCATGGCAGTGCCCGCTCATCACTAGTTACCAGTACCGAGCACCCGAGCATGGCAGTGCCCGCTCATCACTAGTTACCAGTACTGAGCACCCGAGCATGGTAGTGCCCGCTCATCACTAGTTACCAGTACCGAGCACCCGAGCATGGCAGTGCCCGCTCATCACTAGTTACCAGTACTGAGCACCCGAGCATGGCAGTGCCCGCTCATCACTAGTTACCAGTACTGAGCACCCGAACATGGTAGTGCTCACTCATCACTAGTTACGAGTACCGAGCACCCGAGCATGGTAGTGCCCGCTCATCACTAGTTACCAGTACCGAGCACCCGAGCATGGTAGTGCCCGCTCATCACTAGTTACCAGTACTGAGCACCCGAGCATGGTAGTGCCCGCTCATCACTAGTTACCAGTACCGAGCACCCGAGCATGGTAGTGCCCGCTCATCACTAGTTACCAGTACTGAGCACCCGAGCATGGTAGTGCCCGCTCATCACTAGTTACCAGTACCGAGCACCCGAGCATGGTCGTGCCCGCTCATCACTAGTTACCAGTACAGAGCACCCGAGCATGGTAGTGCCCGCTCATCACTAGTTACCAGTACTGAGCACCCGAGCATGGTAGTGCCCGCTCATCACTAGTTACCAGTACAGAGCACCCGAGCATGGTAGTGCCCGCTCATCACTAGTTACCAGTACCGAGCACCCGAGCATGGTAGTGCCCGCTCATCACTAGTTACCAGTACAGAGCACCCGAGCATGGTAGTGCCCGCTCATCACTAGTTACCAGTACTGAGCACCCGAGCATGGTAGTGCCCGCTCATCACTAGTTACCAGTACCGAGCACCCGAGCATGGTAGTGCTTGGGATTTGCTATCAGTGATCCCAGCAGATAAGTTCCCTGCTGGGATTATATGTTATTATTATACATCATCGGTATATTGGTATTTAATATCATTTGTTTAACTGTGCATGAATATACATACGTACAGTTACAATTGGCTACTATTATATGAGGACCATACTAAGGAATTGTGTATGGATTCCCAAATCTGATGCAAAACATATTATACAGTAAGACTTTTTTGCTTTACCTTTTTTTATCTTAAAGGATAAGCTGCATCAGGGTTACCAATCCATCTAGGTAACCATATTATGATAATGACCTGTTGACTATTGTGCACCTTCCATTCTTGGTGGTGGGTTTTCTTGCGACTTGCGGGTCGAAGGGACAGCTTAGGGAAAGCCGACGAGGAGCGGGGGGTACCCAACACTTTATGGTGCACCTCCGCTGGTAGGTAGTTAAAAGGGAGGGATAGACCATCCCCTTATATATCCCTAAGGACAATAGGCTATTCGTATTTTCAATTATAAGATTCGGAGCCATGCTACCTATAGTTCATTTTTGAACGTTGAGATAACCAGTGCTCCTTTCCTCACTAGTTGGTTTTTTCCCTTCTTGTCCTCCCACTCACCTCACGTGACCAGTATACTACTTTTATAATATAAGAGTTATTATGCTCTGTATTTTTGAGCATTTTTAATACTTTATTCTAATAAATATTGTTTTTAGGAGTATGCTTTCTGTTTTTTGGTCTCTTCTCCACGAACACTCCTAGTATAATTTGTTTTGGTTATATATACTGAGCACCCGAGCATGGTAGTGCCCGCTCATCACTAGTTACCAGTACAGAGCACCCGAGCATGGTAGTGCCCGCTCATCACTAGTTACCAGTACTGAGCACCCGAGCATGGTAGTGCCCGCTCATCACTAGTTACCAGTACTGAGCACCCGAGCATGGTAGTGCCCACTCATCACTAGTTACCAGTACTGAGCACCTGAGCATGGTAGTGCCCGCTCATCACTAGTTACCAGTACTGAGCACCCGAGCATGGTAGTGCCCGCTCATCACTAGTTACCAGTACTGAGCACCCGAGCATGGTAGTGCTCACTCATCACTAGTTACCAGTACTGAGCACCCGAGCATGGTAGTGCCCACTCATCACTAGTTACGAGTACTGAGCACCCGAGCATGGTAGTGCCCGCTCATCACTAGTTACCAGTACTGAGCACCCGAGCATGGTAGTGCCCGCTCATCACTAGTTACCAGTACTGAGCACCCAAGCATGGTAGTGCCCGCTCATCACTAGTTACGAGTACCGAGCCCCCGAGCATGGTAGTGCCCGCTCATCACTAGTTACCAGTACCGAGCACCCGAGCATGGTAGTGCCCGCTCATCACTAGTTACCAGTACTGAGCACCCGAGCATGGTAGTGCCCGCTCATCACTAGTTACCAGTACTGAGCACCCGAGCATGGTAGTGCCCGCTCATCACTAGTTACCAGTACTGAGCACCCGAGCATGGTAGTGCCCGCTCATCACTAGTTACCAGTACCGAGCACCCGAGCATGGTAGTGCCCGCTCATCACTAGTTACCAGTACCGAGCACCCGAGCATGGTAGTGCCCGCTCATCACTAGTTACCAGTACCGAGCACCCAAGCATGGTAGTGCCCGCTCATCACTAGTTACCAGTACTGAGCACCCGAGCATGGTAGTGCCCGCTCATCACTAGTTACCAGTACCAAGCACCCGAGCATGGTAGTGCCCGCTCATCACTAGTTACCAGTACTGAGCACCCGAGCATGGTAGTGCCCGCTCATCTCTAGTTACCAGTACTGAGCACCCGAGCATGGTAGTGCCCGCTCATCACTAGTTACCAGTACTGAGCACCCGAGCATGGTAGTGCCCGCTCATCACTAGTTACCAGTACTGAGCACCCGAGCATGGTAGTGCCCGCTCATCACTAGTTACCAGTACTGAGCACCCGAGCATGGTAGTGCCCGCTCATCACTAGTTACCAGTACTGAGCACCTGAGCATGGTAGTGCCCGCTCATCACTAGTTACCACTACTGAGCACCCGAGCATGGTAGCACCCGCTCATCACTAGTTACCAGTACTGAGCACCCGAGCATGGTAGTGCCCGCTCATCACTAGTTACCAGTACTGAGCACCTGAGCATGGTAGTGCCCGCTCATCACTAGTTACCAGTACTGAACACCCGAGCATGGTAGTGCTCGCTCATCACTAGTTACCAGTACTGAGCACCCGAGCATGGTAGTGCCCGCTCATCACTAGTTACCAGTACTGAGCACCCGAGCATGGTAGTGCCCGCTCATCACTAGTTACGAGTACTGAGCACCCGAGCATGGTAGTGCCCGCTCATCACTAGTTACCAGTACTGAGCACCCGAGCATGGCAGTGCCCGCTCATCACTAGTTACCAGTACTGAGCACCCGAGCATGGCAGTGCCCGCTCATCACTAGTTACCAGTACAGAGCACCCGAGCATGGTAGTGCCCGCTCATCACTAGTTACCAGTACTGAGCACCCGAGCATGGTAGTGCCCGCTCATCACTAATTATGAGAACAGAGCACCCAAGCATGGTAGTGCCCGCTCATCACTAGTTACGAGTACTGAGCACCCGAGCATGGCAGTGCCCGCTCATCACTAGTTACGAGTACAGAGCACCCGAGCATGGCAGTGCCCGCTCATCACTAGTTACCAGTACTGAGCACCCGAGCATGGCAGTGCCCGCTCATCACTAGTTACCAGTACTGAGCACCCAAGCATGGTAGTGCCCGCTCATCACTAGTTACCAGTACAGAGCACCCGAGCATGGTAGTGCCCGCTCATCACTAGTTACGAGTACTGAGCACCTGAGCATGGTAGTGCCCGCTCATCACTAGTTACCAGTACAGAGCACCCGAGCATGGTAGTGCCCGCTCATCACTAGTTATTATGAGACCTCGTCTTCAAAAATGTGAGATTTTGCTACTGAAAACCTTACATGACAGCTGTGTTTTCTGGGAATTTGATATAGTACTACACCTCAATGTAAATATCCAAATATATGATTAGTAGGGCAGTACGGGATAAGGTAAACCAGGGGTCTCAAACTCGGCTGGATGTATGGGCCGCACAGAGGGAAAAAAATTAATTGGGTTTGCCGCATTCTTTGCAGGACAAAGTGACATTTTTATTGGTACCGTTTTCTTTTTTTTTTCAAACACCTTTGGATCACTGGTTTTGAACATTTTTCACTTGTTTATTATAGCAAACGTGCACGTTTTTTGTTTAAATATAAAAAAAAACCAAACAAACATTTTTGATGGTAAAAAAAAAAAATGTCATGCCTTATTTTTAATTTTTTTTAACATTTTATCTCGTTCTTGTAACTAATAGTCTTATGCGGGCTTTACACGTTACGATCTATCGTGCGATTGCTCGAGTGATCGCACCCGCCCCCGTCACTTGTGCATCACGGGCAATTAGTTGCCCGTGTCGCACAAAGTCGTTAACCCCCGTCACACGCACTTACCTCCCGGACGACCTCGCTGTGGGCGGCGAACATCCACTTCCTGAAGGGGGAGGGACGTTCGGCGTCACAGCGACGTCACACGGCCGCCGGCCAATAGAAGCGGAGGGGCGGAAATGAGCGGGACGTAAACATCCCGCCCACCTTCTTCCTTCCGCATAGCCAGCGGGTGCCGCGGGACGCAGCTAAGCTGTGTTAATCGTTACGATGAACAACCGGCGCCATGTTAAATAAACGATTTTTTAAAACAACGACGAGTACACGACTCACGATTTGTGACCAATTCTCCGTCGCTCGGAGGTGTCACACGAGACGACGTCGTGAACGATGCCAGATGTGCGTCACGAAAACCGTGACCCCGACGATGCATCGCACGATAGATTGTCACGTGTAAAGCCCGCATTACAATTAGCACTATATAGAGATGTTGGCCAACATCTTTTAGTAATGTTCCCCATCTTGTTGTAATGTGCCCATCCTTGTCCCCTTGTAGTATTGTGCCCCATCCTACAGTAATGTGCCCATCCTTGTCCCCTTGTAGTATTGTGCCCCATCCTACAGTAATGTGCCCATCCTTGTCCCCTTGTAGTATTGTGCCCCATCCTACAGTAATGTGCTCATCCTTGTCCCCAACTTGTAGTAATGTCCCCATCCTATAGCAATGTCCCCAGCCTTGTCCCCATCTTATAGTAATGCTCCCCACCCTTGTCCCCTTGTAGTAATGTCCCTATCCTGTAGTACTGTGCCCATCCTAGTCCCCATCCCATAGTAATGTCCCCATCCCATAGTAATGTTTCCCATCTTTGTCCCCATCTTGTAGTAATGTGCCCAACCTTATCCCCCATTTTATAGTAATGTTCCCATCCCATAGTAATGTCCCCAGCCTTGTCCTCCTTCCTATAGTAATGTTCCCCATCTTGTAGTAATTTGCCCAACCTTATCCCCCATTTTATAGTAATGTTCCCATCCCATAGTAATGTCCCCAGCCTTGTCCCCCTTCCTATAGTAATGTTCTCTATCTTTGTCCCCATCTTGTAGTAATGTGCCCAACCTTGTCCAGATCCTATAGTAATGTTCCCCATCCTTGTCCTCTTGTAGTAATGTTCCCATCTTATATTAATGTGCCCATCTTTGTCCCCATCTTGTAATAATGTGTCCCATCACGGTCTCCTTTTACTAATCTGCCCATGCAGGTCCTCTTCTCGTAGTAATGTGCCCTTTCCTGGTCCTCTGCTTGTAGTTATGTCCCTCCAGGAGTTTTGCGTTTTCCGTTTTTTTTCCGAGAGCCGTAACTTTTAATTTTTCCGTCAATCTTGCCATATGAGGGCTTGTTTTTTTTTTGTGGGACAGAGTTGTAGTTTTAGGTGAAACCATACATTTTTGCTTAAAGTGTACTGGAAAACAGTAAAAAAATTTCAAGTGTGGAAAAACGGCAAAAAAAAGTGTGATTGCACAATAGTTTTTAAGACATTTTATTCCCAGTGTTCACTATATGGTAAAACTGATGTGTGGGTATGATACCTGAGGTCGGTGCGAGTTTGTAGACACCAAACATGTATAGGTTTACTTGTATCTAAGGGGTTAAAAAAAAAATTCACAATTTGTAAAAAAAAAAGTGGCGCACGTTTTGCGCCATTTTCCGAAACCAGTAGCATTCTCATTTTTCGAGATCTATGGCTCAGTGACTGCTTATTTTTTGCGTCTCGAGCTGACGTTTCTAATGTTACCAGTTTTGCGCAGAGGCTACGTTTTGATCATCGCCTGTTATTGCATTTTGTGCAAAATTTGCAGCGACCAAAAAATGTAATTTTGGCATTTTTTGCCGCTACGCCGTTTACCGATCAGATTAATTGATTTTATATTTTGATAGATCGGGCATTTCTGAATGGTGCAATACCAAATATGTGTATATTTTTTTATTTTTTTAACCCTTTCATTTGCAATGGGGCGAAAGGGGGTGATTTGAACTTTTAGGTTTTTTATTTATTATTTTTATATTACTAGGTCTCTTATGCGACTATAAGGATCAGCAGTCTGATCGCTCTGCCCTATCTCCAGGTGACAGCTACAGAGCTAAGATCTGCACATATGCTGCTTTACTTTCAATGCTGGCACTATGCCGCCACTGAGGCCTCCAACACGCATGTGCCACGAGACACGTATTTTCCCTGCGTGTTGCGTGTGGTAAGTACGTGTCTCGGGTACGTGCGGTCCATGTGTGTTCTCCGCGTGCTATCCGCTATAGCACACGGAGAACAGGTAATTTACATACTCACGCGGTCCGCGCTGCTGTCCAGGGTACTGCTCTTCGGCTCCAGCCCCGCCCACTCCCCGCTGATGCTGCTTCCGGCCCAGCGGAGATTAGCGCCCGTGACAGCATGCCCACCTCCTTTACACGCTCATAACGAGCGGCGGCTGGCAGGAACAGTTTGCAGCGGTAGAATCTGCGGGGCTTATGGAGGGGAGTATGTGTTTTTTTATTTTTAAATTAATGACACGTGCTTCTCCGGCGCGCGTCACACAGAACCGCATCCACACTACATCCGTGTGACACCCGTGCTGCCGGAGAATACGTGGACACGTCAGCGTGAGAAAATCACGGACGCACGTAAGTACGGAATGGACACACGTTCCGTTCCAAAATACTTACGTGTGTCCAAACAATAATGAAAACATAGGTCCACGTGTCTCCGTGCCGCCGGTACGTGAAAAAACTGCCAAACACGCACCGGAGGCACGGATGTGTGTCTTAGGCCTGAGAGAAAGTGACTCATGTTAGCTACAGGCGTCATCACCCGTGCTACCATGGCAACCACCGGAAGTCACGTGATCATGTCACGCGAGTTCCTATGGGGGCGGGGGTAAGTCATCATAATGGCTGCCCGCATATACATCTCGCTGCCAGATTTTGGCAGCAAGATGTAAGGGGTTAATGGTCACACACACTGTTGAAATCAGCTGATATGTGCGCGGATCACCACCGCCCGCCCACGGTAGGAGGCAGGGATTAACCTCACACGATCCATGACATAACGGGTCACTAAGGGGTTAATGTGCCATTCTACACACACACACACACACACACAGAACACACACACACACAGAACACACACACACACACACACAGAACACACACAGAACACACACACACAGAACACACACACACACACACACAGAACACACACACACAGAACACACACACACACACACACACACAGAACACACACACACACACACACACACACAGAACACACACACACAGAACACACACACACACAGAACACACACACACACACACACAGAACACACACAGAACACACACACACAGAACACACACACACACACACACAGAACACACACACACACACAGAACACACACACAGAACACACACACACACACAGAACACACACACACACACACACACACACAGAACACACACACACAGAACACACACACACAGAACACACACACACACACAGAACACACACACAGAACACACACACACACACAGAACACACACACACACACACACAGAACACACACACACACACAGAACACACACACACACACAGAACACACACACACACACAGAACACACACACACAGAACACACACACACAGAACACACACACACAGAACACACACACACACACAGAACACACACACACACACACATACACACACACACACACAAACAAAACCCATTCTTCTCCCCTGTCCCGCGTTCCCTCATGGCTGCTTCTTGCTGTCTGCAGGCCGTGCCCCCGGTGACTATCGCGGCCGGTGCAGGGGCAGTAACCACTGTCTGCACTTTATGTCAGACGATTGTTTTGCCGACGTTGCACGCGCAGAGTCCAGCTCTCTGTGCGCAACATTTACAACGCAGCTGTAGATGTCCGCCAATCAGAGGTGAGCAGCTGAGGTCAGGCAGTTTCCATTGGAGGAATAGTTGTGCACAGAGCGCTGGACTGAGCGCGCAGCAAAACAAACATCTGACAAAGCGCAGACAGTGGCTGCGGCCCCTGCACCGGCCGCGATTGTGAACAGGGGCACGGGCCTGGGGGCCGCATGTTTGAGACCTCTGAGGTAAAGTGTGTGTCCAGTGTGGTCTGGCCTCGGTGCTCGTTCGGTCACCCCCCCGTCACTAATCAGATTTTTCTAAAATTAGAGGGATTGTCTCTAGAAGATCGCTCCTGTCTTTGGGTGACCTCATGGCGGGTCTCCAGCTTCAGACCACCCTCTACAGACACATGTGACATACCAAACGATACCCCAAGGGGCCGATCTGATCAGATACCGCTCCCCTCTACGGTCGCACACCGCTCCCCTCTACGGTCGCACACCGCTCCCCTCTACGGTCGCACACCGCTCCCCTCTACGGTCCCACACCGCTCCCCTCTACGGTCCCACACCGCTCCCCTCTACGGTCACATACCGCTCCCCTCTACGGTCACATACCGCTCCCCTCTACGGTCACATACCGCTCCCCTCTACGGTCACATACCGCTCCCCTCTACGGTCACATACCGCTCCCCTCTACGATCACATACCGCTCCCCTCTACGATCACATACCGCTCCCCTCTACGATCACATACCGCTCCCCTCTACGATCACATACCGCTCCCCTCTACGGTCACATACCGCTCCCCTCTACGATCACATACCGCTCCCCTCTACGATCACATACCGCTCCCCTCTACGATCACATACCGCTCCCCTCTACGATCACATACCGCTCCCCTCTACGATCACATACCGCTCCCCTCTACGATCACATACCGCTTCCCTCTACGATCACATACCGCTCCCCTCTACGGTCACATACCGCTCCCCTCTACGGTCACATACCGCTCCCCTCTATGATCACATACCGCTCCCCTCTATGATCACATACCGCTCCCCTCTATGATCACATACCGCTCCCCTCTACGATCACATACCGCTCCCCTCTACGATCACATACCGCTCCCCTCTATGATAAGAGCTAATCCAAACCCTTTTAATTAACAGGACGGAGAACCACTTTTAAGCAAAATATTAAATGTTACTACAGGTCCCCAGCAGCACAGAGTATTTCAGGATACTGGACATCAACATTCAACACGTCGTATGCAAAAAAATATAACTTTATTTAAAAAGTACAAATCATTGAAAGACGTAGTAAGCATTAATATAGCGATTCAGCTCCACAATTAACGCAGCGATGTATACTGGGACGATCCACGTGCGGATGGGGTTGGTTTCTTTAAAGGCGTACTATAAGTCTCAGCAAGCCCTGGTTGTCACATTTACAATGGGAAAGTGGCACTTAAAGGGGTTTTTCACTTTGCAAATCCCTTAACATTCAGTTGGTCTCATGATTTCCTGCCAATCCGCGGCAGCAAAGGTTCGATTTCCCTGCACAGCGCCCCCACAGGAGACAAGAGGTATTACACGCTGCTCACTGGAGGCAGGGACGGGACAGGACGGGTCCTCTGCAGCGAGGGGAGATCATTGCAGGACTGAATGGGAAATATTAAAGCAAATAATCCCAAATAACGCAGCCCAGGACTATAATAGACTCTACAATATAACGCTGCATTTGGGTGGTATGTCCCTTAAAAAACAAAAAAAAAACAAAACAAGCAGCCATCATATTTTGTAAAGATTAAATGTTAGTTTTGTTTTTCATTTTTATGCAAATAAAGTTTCATAAATTCAAAATTAAAAGTTTCTAAACTTTCTGCTAAAGTTTGTTCATCACTTCCAGGATCTCTGCTCCGTGTCAGTGAATGGGAACACTCATCATTCATACTGACGTTTCCTGATACATTCGAAGCTCCGGAAATGAGGTTTAAAGAGTATTAAAAAGTTTTTGAACTTTCTTTTTAAGCAATGATAAAACTTTATATAAAACCCGAGCGCTGCTGTAAGATTAGATTAATGGACAGCAGATAACAGAGAGAAAAGGCACGGCGGCATCGGAAGGAGGAAGTCCAGACGAGCCGGAGACGCAGGTCAGACCTTAAGGAGAAAAAGAAAAAAAGATGGCGGTCATTCCTTCTAGTGTACGGCTGTCAGGTGGTGGTCGTTCCTTCTAGTGTATGGCTGTCAGGGGGCGGTCATTCCTTCTAGTGTACGGCTGTCAGGGGGCGGGCATTCCTTCTAGTGTACGGCTGTCAGGGGGCGGGCATTCCTTCTAGTGTACGGCTGTCAGGGGGTGGTCATTCCTTCTAGTGTACGGCTGTCAGGGGGTGGTCATCTCTTCTAGTGTACGGCTGTCAGGGGGCGGTTGTTTCTTCTAGTGTACGGCTGTCAGGTGGTGGTCATTCCTTCTAGTGTATGGCTGTCAGGTGGTGGTCATTCCTTCTAGTGTACGGCTGTCAGGTGGCGGTCATTCCTTCTAGTGTATGGCTGTCAGGTGGCGGTCATTCCTTCTAGTGTATGGCTGTCAGGGGGCGGTCGTTCCTTCTAGTGTATGGCTGTCAGGTGGCGGTCATTCCTTCTAGTGTATGGCTGTCAGGGGGCGGTCGTTCCTTCTAGTGTATGGCTGTCAGGGGGCGGTCATTCCTTCTAGTGTATGGCTGTCAGGTGGCGGTCATTCCTTCTAGTGTATGGCTGTCAGGGGGCGGTCGTTCCTTCTAGTGTATGGCTGTCAGGTGGCGGTCGTTCCTTCTAGTGTATGGCTGTCAGGTGGCGGTCATTCCTTCTAGTGTACGGCTGTCAGGGGGCGGTCATCCCTTCTAGTGTACGGCTGTCAGGTGGCGGTCATTCCTTCTAGTGTATGGCTGTCAGGTGGCGGTCATTCCTTCTAGTGTATGGCTGTCAGGTGGCGGTCGTTCCTTCTAGTGTATGGCTGTCAGGTGGCGGTCATTCCTTCTAGTGTATGGCTGTCAGGTGGCGGTCATTCCTTCTAGTGTATGGCTGTCAGGTGGTGGTCGTTCCTTCTAGTGTATGGCTGTCAGGGGGCGGTCGTTCCTTCTAGTGTATGGCTGTCAGGTGGCGGGCATTCCTTCTAGTGTATGGCTGTCAGGGGGCGGTCGTTCCTTCTAGTGTATGGCTGTCAGGTGGTGGTCGTTCCTTCTAGTGTATGGCTGTCAGGTGGTGGTGGTTTCTTCTAGTGTATGGCTGTCAGGTGGTGGTCATTCCTTCTAGTGTATGGCTGTCAGGTGGTGGTGGTTTCTTCTAGTGTATGGCTGTCAGGTGGTGGTCATTCCTTCTAGTGTATGGCTGTCAGGTGGTGGTCATTCCTTCTAGAGTATGGCTGTCAGGTGGTGGTCGTTCCTTCTAGTGTATGGCTGTCAGGGGGCGGGCATTCCTTCTAGTGTATGGCTGTCAGGTGGCGGGCATTCCTTCTAGTGTATGGCTGTCAGGGGGCGGTCGTTCCTTCTAGTGTATGGCTGTCAGGTGGTGGTCGTTCCTTCTAGTGTATGGCTGTCAGGTGGTGGTGGTTTCTTCTAGTGTATGGCTGTCAGGTGGTGGTCATTCCTTCTAGTGTATGGCTGACAGGTGGTGGTGGTTTCTTCTAGTGTATGGCTGTCAGGTGGTGGTCATTCCTTCTAGAGTATGGCTGTCAGGTGGTGGTCATTCCTTGTAGTGTATGGCTGTCAGGTGGTGGTCATTCCTTCTAGTGTATGGCTGTCAGGTGGTGGTCATCTCTTCTAGCGTACACCTGTTAGGTGGTGGCCGTTCCCTCTGGTGTATATAGTATATACTGGTCAGGTGGGGTCCGGTACTCACTAAGGTTTGGCTTGGTAATATTCCTCTGGTGAGACGGTTTTGATCCCCCCGAAGTAATCCAGCACCCAGATATTTGTAATGTTCAGTTTGGCGAAAAACCAGTTGTGGTCACGCGGCCAAGTCTCCATCTCCGGGTGGCGGCTGAACAGCGCCAGCTTCGCTTTGTCCGTCTCCGCGGTGGGAACCTGGGTGTAAAGTACTGGTTATATATACACAGTATATAGTATATACAGCACACACCGGGCCGGCGCGGCTCCTCACCTCCTGGACGCTGCCGGACAATATGATATGAGCGCACAGCGGACTCTGGGGGTCGTAGTGCTCCTGCCGGCAGTATGGCGTCTGCGCCAGGGACATGGTCAGGGACGCGTTGGGGTTCAGCTGACGAGGAAGAGAAGAAGAGGAAATGGTAAGAGCCGAAACGTCGCACACAACCAGCGAACTCCAGACATCTGGTGATCCACCCATGCCCAGTGTCCTGCCAACCCCGTCCACTCTGGCTGTGACAGCAGGGGGCGCTGCTGAGAGGCCACATCCAAGTCTAGAAGAACTTTCATCATCAAAAACCCAAAAAGTTGTCGTCTATCCCGGCACAAGGGCGAATCCAATCCCCAGAATCGTTCAGCCAAGCAAAGCTGCAGTTTAAAGCATGGCGGAGGAACTGAGCAGCATCATGGAACACACAGCAAACAATAAGAACAAGCAAAGCTGTAGTGTAAAGCATGGCGGAGGAACTGAGCAGCATCATGGAACACACAGCAAACAATAAGAACAAGCAGAGCTGCAGTGTAAAGCATGGCGGAGGAACTGAGCAGCATCATGGAACACACAGCAAACAATAAGAACAAGCAGAGCTGCAGTGTAAAGCATGGCGGAGGAACTGAGCAGCATCATGGAACACACAGCAAACAATAAGAACAAGCAGAGCTGCAGTGTAAAGCATGGCGGAGGAACTGAGCAGCATCATGGAACACACAGCAAACAATAAGAACAAGCAGAGCTGCAGTGTAAAGCATGGCGGAGGAACTGAGCAGCATCATGGAACACACAGCAAACAATAAGAACAAGCAGAGCTGCAGTGTAAAGCATGGCGGAGGAACTGAGCAGCATCATGGAACACACAGCAAACAATAAGAACAAGCAGAGCTGCAGTGTAAAGCATGGCGGAGGAACTGAGCAGCATCATGGAACACACAGCAAACAATAAGAACAAGCAGAGCTGCAGTGTAAAGCATGGCGGAGGAACTGAGCAGCATCATGGAACACAGCAAACAATAAGAACAAGCAGAGCTGCAGTGTAAAGCATGGCGGAGGAACTGAGCAGCATCATGGAACACACAGCAAACAATAAGAACAAGCAGAGCTGCAGTGTAAAGCATGGCGGAGGAACTGAGCAGCATCATGGAACACACAGCAAACAATAAGAACAAGCAGAGCTGCAGTGTAAAGCATGGCGGAGGAACTGAGCAGCATCATGGAACACACAGCAAACAATAAGAACAAGCAGAGCTGCAGTGTAAAGCATGGCGGAGAAACTGAGCAGCAGCATGGAACACACAGCAAACAATAAGAACAAGCAGAGCTGCAGTGTAAAGCATGGCGGAGGAACTGAGCAGCATCATGGAACACACAGCAAACAATAAGAACAAGCAGAGCTGCAGTGTAAAGCATGGCGGAGGAACTGAGCAGCATCATGGAACACACAGCAAACAATAAGAACAAGCAGAGCTGCAGTGTAAAGCATGGCGGAGGAACTGAGCAGCATCATGGAACACACAGCAAACAATAAGAACAAGCAAAGCTGCAGTGTAAAGCATGGTGGAGGAACTGAGCAGCAGCATGGAACACACAGCAAAAGATCAGAACAAGCAGAGCTGCAGTGTAAAGCATGGTGGAGGAACTGAGCAGCATCATGGAACACACAGCAAACAATAAGAACAAGCAAAGCTGCAGTGTAAAGCATGGTGGAGGAACTGAGCAGCAGCATGGAACACACAGCAAAAGATCAGAACAAGCAGAGCTGCAGTGTAAAGCATGGTGGAGGAACTGAGCAGCATCATGGAACACACAGCAAACAATAAGAACAAGCAGAGCTGCAGTGTAAAGCATGGTGGAGGAACTGAGCAGCATCATGGAACACACAGCCAAAGATCAGAACAAGCAGAGCTGTAGTGTAAAGCATGAAGGAGAAACTGAGCAGCAGCATGGAACACACAGCAAACAATAAGAACAAGCAGAGCTGCAGTGTAAAGCATGGTGGAGGAACTAAGCAGAATAAAGAAACACACAGCCAAAGATAAGTACAAGCAGAACTGCAGTGTAAAGTATGGCGGAGAAACTGAGCAGCAGCATGGAACACACAGCAAACAATAAGAACAAGCAGAGCTGCAGTGTAAAGCATGGTGGAGGAACTAAGCAAAATAATGAAACACACAGCCAAAGATAAGTACAAGCAAAGCTGCAGTGTAAAGTATGAGGATGGAAGCAGGATCCTGCTTGAGTCTCACAGAAAGCAAAACATAAAGCAGAGCTGCAGTATAAAGCATGGGGATGGAACTAAGCAGAATAATGAAACACAGCCAAAAAATAAGAACAAGCAGAGCTGCAGTGTAAAGCATGAAGGAGGAACTGAGCAGCAGCATGGAACACACAGCAAAAGATAAGAACAAGCAAAGTTGCAGTGTAAAGTATGAGGGTTGAAATAGCAGCAGCCTGAGACAAAGAGCATGCAATAACAAGAAGCAAAGCTGCAGTGTACAAAAGGCAGATAACTCAAGTTCCAACTCATAATGCAGCTATAGAAGGAACTGATCAGATACAAAAAGAAGAAATTACAGGGAGTCATCACCTAGGCGCACAGATCATATATAAAATATCAAAATAAGAAAGCGGACGGCACTGCCTAACAGACAAGTGTGAACAGGTGCAAACGGAACATGAAATAAACAGCTGCACTCTGAGACGCTGAGGTATACAGACACTGAGTATAGGAACTTGGACGTGCATTACCGCTAGGAAAATAAATGTAGAAACTGAACAACTTAGCATATAAAAAGCGGCGAGCGTTATCCGAGCCCAGCAGCCAGTGTCAAGGCGTATCTCGTATGCTGGGTTCCTGCCTAATGCCTCTCCCTGGGCTGCACAGACTGCAATCTTATTTTATTTTACTAGAAAATTAGAGATTGCAGTCTGTTCAGCCCAGGTAGAGGCCTTAGGCAGGAACCCAATATACGAGATACGCCTCGACGCTGGCTGTTGGGCACATAACACTGGCATTTTTTTTATACCCTAAGTGTCTCAATATTTACATTTATTCCCCTAGTAGTAGTAATGCATGTCCATGTTCCCTCCGGTCACGAGGTGTGATACATAACAGCTCTCCGAGGAGGATCATGTAACTAATCCGTCTATAGGCTCTATAGTCCGCCTATAGGGTCTATAATCCATATATAGGCTGAGTACAGGACCTCTGCCCCCGTCTCACGAGCCACAGACACAAGCAACAGCCGCTCCAGATCCCGTGCCACAAACATTGCAAAACTGGCTGCGTTCTGCTGAGTCATCTGCTGAGTCATCCAGAGCAAAAGCAGAAAGAGAAATACAGAAAAGATGAAAATATGAAAACAGCGAGTGCAGAGGAGCGAGCGCAGCAGAGAGGGAGCGAGCGCAGCAGAGAGGGAGCGAGCGCAGCAGAGAGGGAGCGAGCGCAGAGGAGCAAGCGCAGCAGAGAGGGAGCGAGCGCAGAGGAGCGAGCGCAGAGGAGCGAGCGCAGAGGAGCGAGCGCAGCAGAGGGAGCGAGCGCAGAGGAGCGAGCGCAGCAGAGAGGGAGCGAGTGCAGAGGAGCGAGCGCAGCAGAGAGGGAGCGAGCGCAGCAGAGAGGGAGCGAGCGCAGCAGAGAGGGAGCGAGCGCAGCAGAGGGAGCGAGCGCAGCAGAGAGGGAGCGAGCGCAGAGGAGCGAGCGCAGAGGAGCGAGCGCAGCAGAGAGGGAGCGAGCGCAGAGGAGCGAGCGCAGCAGAGAGGGAGCGAGCGCAGAGGAGCGAGCGCAGCAGAGGGAGCGAGCGCAGAGGAGCGAGCGCAGCAGAGGGAGCGAGCGCAGAAGAGAGGGAGCGAACGCAGAGGAGCGAGCGCAGCAGAGAGGGAGCGAGCGCAGAGGAGCGAGCGCAGCAGAGAGGGAGCGAGCGCAGAGGAGCGAGCGCAGCAGAGAGGGAGCGAGCGCAGAGGAGCGAGCGCAGCAGAGAGGGAGCGAGCGCAGCAGAGAGGGAGCGAGCGCAGAGGAGCGAGCGCAGCAGAGAGGGAGCGAGTGCAGAGGAGCGAGCGCAGCAGAGAGGGAGCGAGTGCAGAGGAGCGAGCGCAGCAGAGAGGAAGCGAGTGCAGAGGAGCGAGCGCAGCAGAGAGGGAGCGAGTGCAGAGGAGCGAGCACAGCAGAGAGGGAGCGAGCGCAGAGGAGCGAGCACAGCAGAGAGGGAGCGAGTGCAGCAGAGAGGGAGCGAGTGCAGCAGAGAGGGAGCGAGCGCAGAGGAGCGAGCGCAGCAGAGAGGGAGCGAGCGCAGCAGAGAGGGAGCGAGTGCAGAGGAACGAGCGCAGCAGAGAGGGAGCGAGTGCAGAGGAGCGAGCGCAGCAGAGAGGGAGAGAGTGCAGAGGAGCGAGCGCAGCAGAGAGGGAGCGAGTGCAGAAGAGCGAACGCAGCAGAGAGGGAGCGAGCGCAGCAGAGAGGGAGCGAGCGCAGCAGAGAGGGAGCGAGCGCAGCAGAGAGGGAGCGAGCGCAGAGGAGCGAGCGCAGCAGAGAGGGAGCGAGCGCAGAGGAGCGAACGCAGCAGAGAGGGAGCGAGCGCAGAGGAGCGAACGCAGCAGAGAGGGAGCGAGCGCAGAGGAGCGAACGCAGCAGAGAGGGAGCGAGCGCAGAGGAGCGAGCGCAGCAGAGAGGGAGCGAGCGCAGCAGAGAGGGAGCGAGCGCAGCAGAGAGGGAGCGAGCGCAGCAGAGAGGGAGCGAGCGCAGAGGAGCGAACGCAGCAGAGAGGGAGCGAGCGCAGAGGAGCGAACGCAGCAGAGAGGGAGCGAGCGCAGCAGAGAGGGAGCAAGCGCAGAGGAGCGAGCGCAGCAGAGAGGAGCAAGCGCAACAGAGAGGGAGCGAGTGCAGAGGAGCGAACGCAGCAGAGAGGGAGCGAGCGCAGAGGAGCGAACGCAGCAGAGAGGGAGCGAGCGCAGAGGAGCAAACGCAGCAGAGAGGGAGCGAGCGCAGAGGAGCGAGCGCAGCAGAGAGGGAGCGAGCGCAGCAGAGAGGGAGCGAGCGCAGAGGAGCGAGCGCAGCAGAGAGGGAGCGAGCGCAGCAGAGAGGGAGCGAGCGCAGCAGAGAGGGAGCGAGCGCAGAGGAGCGAGCGCAGCAGAGAGGGAGCGAGCGCAGAGGAGCGAGCGCAGCAGAGAGGGAGCGAGCGCAGAGGAGCGAACGCAGCAGAGAGGGAGCGAGCGCAGAGGAGCGAACGCAGCAGAGAGGGAGCGAGCGCAGAGGAGCGAACGCAGCAGAGAGGGAGCGAGCGCAGAGGAGCGAGCGCAGCAGAGAGGGAGCGAGCGCAGCAGAGAGGGAGCAAGCGCAGAGGAGCGAGCGCAGCAGAGAGGGAGCGAGCGCAGCAGAGAGGGAGCGAGCGCAGAGGAGCGAGCGCAGCAGAGAGGGAGCAAGCGCAGCAGAGAGGGAGCGAGTGCAGAGGAGCGAACGCAGCAGAGAGGGAGCGAGTGCAGAGGAGCGAACGCAGCAGAGAGGGAGCGAGTGCAGAGGAGCGAACGCAGCAGAGAGGGAGCGAGTGCAGAGGAGCGAACGCAGCATAGAGGGAGCGAGTGCAGAGGAGCGAACGCAGCATAGAGGGAGCGAGTGCAGAGGAGCGAGCGCAGCAGAGAGGGAGCAAGCGCAGAGGAGCGAGCGCAGCAGAGAGGGAGCGAACGCAGCAGAGAGGGAGCGAGTGCAGAGGAGCGAACGCAGCAGAGAGGGAGCGAGTGCAGAGGAGCGAACGCAGCAGAGAGGGAGCGAGCGCAGCAGAGAGGGAGCGAGCGCAGCAGAGAGGGAGCGAGCGCAGCAGAGAGGGAGCGAGCGCAGCAGAGAGGGAGCGAGCGCAGCAGAGAGGGAGCGAGCGCAGAGGAGCGAGCGCAGCAGAGAGGGACCGAGTGCAGCAGAGAGGGAGCGAGCGCAGAGGAGCGAGCGCAGCAGAGAGGGAGCGAGCGCAGCAGAGAGGGAGCGAGTGCAGAAGAGCGAACGCAGCAGAGAGGGAGCGAGCGCAGAGGAGCGAACGCAGCAGAGAGGGAGCGAGCGCAGAGGAGCGAACGCAGCAGAGAGGGAGCGAGCGCAGAGGAGCGAACGCAGCAGAGAGGGAGCGAGCGCAGAGGAGCGAACGCAGCAGAGAGGGAGCGAGCGCAGAGGAGCGAACGCAGCAGAGAGGGAGCGAGCGCAGAGGAGCGAACGCAGCAGAGAGGGAGCGAGCGCAGAGGAGCGAACGCAGCAGAGAGGGAGCGAGCGCAGAGGAGCGAGCGCAGCAGAGAGGGAGCGAGCGCAGCAGAGAGGGAGCAAGCGCAGAGGAGCGAGCGCAGCAGAGAGGGAGCGAGCGCAGCAGAGAGGGAGCGAGCGCAGCAGAGAGGGAGCAAGCGCAGAGGAGCGAGCGCAGCAGAGAGGGAGCAAGCGCAGCAGAGAGGGAGCGAGTGCAGAGGAGCGAACGCAGCAGAGAGGGAGCGAGTGCAGAGGAGCGAACGCAGCAGAGAGGGAGCGAGTGCAGAGGAGCGAACGCAGCATAGAGGGAGCGAGTGCAGAGGAGCGAGCGCAGCAGAGAGGGAGCAAGCGCAGAGGAGCGAGCGCAGCAGAGAGGGAGCGAACGCAGCAGAGAGGGAGCGAGTGCAGAGGAGCGAACGCAGCAGAGAGGGAGCGAGTGCAGAGGAGCGAACGCAGCAGAGAGGGAGCGAGCGCAGCAGAGAGGGAGCGAGCGCAGCAGAGAGGGAGCGAGCGCAGCAGAGAGGGAGCGAGCGCAGCAGAGAGGGAGCGAGCGCAGCAGAGAGGGAGCGAGCGCAGAGGAGCGAGCGCAGCAGAGAGGGACCGAGTGCAGCAGAGAGGGAGCGAGCGCAGAGGAGCGAGCGCAGCAGAGAGGGAGCGAGCGCAGCAGAGAGGGAGCGAGTGCAGAGGAACAAGCGCAGCAGAGAGGGAGAAAGTGCAGAGGAGCGAGCGCAGCAGAGAGGGAGCGAGCGCAGAAGAGCGAACGCAGCAGAGAGGGAGCGAGCGCAGAGGAGCGAACGCAGCAGAGAGGGAGCGAGCGCAGAGGAGCGAACGCAGCAGAGAGGGAGCGAGCGCAGAGGAGCGAGCGCAGCAGAGAGGGAGCGAGCGCAGAAGAGAGGGAGCAAGCGCAGAGGAGCGAGCGCAGCAGAGAGGGAGCAAGCGCAGCAGAGAGGGAGCGAGCGCAGAGGAGCGAGCGCAGCAGAGAGGGAGCAAGCGCAGCAGAGAGGGAGCAAGCGCAGAGGAGCGAGCGCAGCAGAGAGGGAGCAAGCGCAGCAGAGAGGGAGCGAGCGCAGAGGAGCGAGCGCAGCAGAGAGGGAGCAAGCGCAGCAGAGAGGGAGCGAGCGCAGAGGAGCGAGCGCAGCAGAGAGGGAGCAAGCGCAGCAGAGAGGGAGCGAGCGCAGAGGAGCGAGTGCAGCAGAGAGGGAGCGAGTGCAGAGGAGCGAACGCAGCAGAGAGGGAGCGAGCGCAGCAGAGAGGGAGCGAGCGCAGCAGAGAGGGAGCGAGCGCAGCAGAGAGGGAGCGAGCGCAGAGGAGCGACCGCAGCAGAGAGGGAGCGAGCGCAGAGGAGCGAACGCAGCAGAGAGGGAGCGAGCGCAGAGGAGCGAGCGCAGCAGAGAGGGAGCGAGCGCAGCAGAGAGGGAGCAAGCGCAGAGGAGCGAGCGCAGCAGAGAGGAGCAAGCGCAGCAGAGAGGGAGCGAGTGCAGAGGAGCGAACGCAGCAGAGAGGGAGCGAGTGCAGAGGAGCGAGCGCAGCAGAGACGGAGCGAGCGCAGCAGAGACGGAGCGAGCGCAGCAGAGAGGGAGCGAGCGCAGAGGAGCGAGCACAGCAGAGAGGGAGCGAGCGCAGCAGAGAGGGAGCGAGCGCAGAGGAGCGAGCGCAGCAGAGAGGGAGCGAGCGCAGAGGAGCGAGCGCAGCAGAGAGGGAGCGAGTGCAGAGGAGCGAGCGCAGCAGAGAGGGAGCGAGTGCAGAGGAGCGAGCGCAGCAGAGAGGGAGCGAGTGCAGAGGAGCGAGCGCAGCAGAGAGGGAGCGAGCGCAGAGGAGCGAACGCAGCAGAGAGGGAGCGAGCGCAGAGGAGCGAACGCAGCAGAGAGGGAGCGAGCGCAGAGGAGCGAACGCAGCAGAGAGGGAGCGAGCGCAGAGGAGCGAACGCAGCAGAGAGGGAGCGAGCGCAGCAGAGAGGGAGCAAGCGCAGAGGAGCGAGCGCAGCAGAGAGGGAGCAAGCGCAGCAGAGAGGGAGCGAGTGCAGAGGAGCGAACGCAGCAGAGAGGGAGCGAGTGCAGAGGAGCGAACGCAGCAGAGAGGGAGCGAGTGCAGAGGAGCGAACGCAGCAGAGAGGGAGCGAGTGCAGAGGAGCGAACGCAGCAGAGAGGGAGCGAGTGCAGAGGAGCGAGCGCAGCAGAGAGGGAGCAAGCGCAGAGGAGCGAGCGCAGCAGAGAGGGAGCGAACGCAGCAGAGAGGGAGCGAGTGCAGAGGAGCGAACGCAGCAGAGAGGGAGCGAGTGCAGAGGAGCGAACGCAACAGAGAGGGAGCGAGTGCAGAGGAGCGAACGCAGCAGAGAGGGAGCGAGCGCAGCAGAGAGGGAGCGAGCGCAGCAGAGAGGGATCGAGCGCAGCAGAGAGGGAGCGAGCGCAGCAGAGAGGGAGCGAGCGCAGCAGAGAGGGAGCGAGCGCAGCAGAGAGGGAGCGAGCGCAGAGGAGCGAGCGCAGCAGAGAGGGAGCGAGCGCAGCAGAGAGGGAGCGAGCGCAGAGGAGCGAGCGCAGCAGAGAGGGAGCGAGCGCAGAGGAGCGAGCGCAGCAGAGAGGGAGCGAGCGCAGAGGAGCGAGCGCAGCAGAGAGGGAGCGAGCGCAGCAGAGAGGGAGCGAGCGCAGCAGAGAGGGAGCGAGCGCAGCAGAGAGGGAGCGAGCGCAGAGGAGCAAGCGCAGAAGAGAGGGAGCGAGCGCAGCAGAGAGGGAGCGAGTGCAGAGGAGCGAGCGCAGCAGAGAGGGAGCGAGTGCAGAGGAGCGGTGACACCTAGAGCGGACACTAACAGTGTGCAGAAAGGAAAAGCAATGAGACTCAACTTTATCCTGGCTAATGCTACCTAGTAATATTGAGGGGGAGCCAGCGCACGAGCCGCAGCGAGGGGGAGCCAGCGCACGAGCCGCAGCGAGGGGGAGCCAGCGCACGAGCCGCAGCGAGGGGGAGCCAGCGCACGAGCCGCAGCGAGGGGGAGCCAGCGCATTAGTCGCAGCGAGCGCATTAGTCGCAGTCAGGGCGAGCGGGCGCACTAGTCGCAGTCAGGGCGAGCGGGCGCACTAGTCGCAGTCAGGGCGAGCGGGCGCACTAGTCGCAGTCAGGGCGAGCGGGCGCACTAGTCGCAGTCAGGGCGAGCGGGCGCACTAGTCGCAGTCAGGGCGAGCGGGCGCACTAGTCGCAGTCAGGGCGAGCGGGCGCACTAGTCGCAGTCAGGGCGAGCGGGCGCACTAGTCGCAGTCAGGGCGAGCGGGCGCACTAGTCGCAGTCAGGGCGAGACTGCCGAGACCCACCAACCGGTTCCCCCTCCCCACCGCGCAATGAAGGAGACCACACATGGAATATCTTTCTTTGTTCTTTATTGAAGGTATCCACGTAACACCATTCAATTTTGATATAAAAAAGGGGGTTGCTTGATATTTTGGCCACAGCTTTAACCACAGGCACAAATCCGCCTTAAACCTGAGGGAGGAGGCCCGATGCCTACGGCCGTCCGTGGCAGGTTGGCTCTCACCAAATCCCTCTTCCACCGGCTGTGACTTCCGAACTTGTAACAAAACCTTCTTAAGGGAGGGAGGGCGGGCGATGCTCACCCTGAGGGCAGATGTGGTAAGAGAAAGGAGGGACTCCGGCAGCTGTTTATATGCCCTGTAGGAGGTCCCAGCAGGGAAGGGGGGCAGCGGGGGGCATTGCACAGTGGGGAGGAGGGAGAGGTGACCATGGGGGGGACGTAGCGAGGGGCTCAGCAGTCAGGGGCAGCGGCAGCGGCCGCAGTGCCCTCCAGACTGCCGAGACCCACCAACCGGTTCCCCCTCCCCACCGCGCAATGAAGGAGACCACACATGGAATATCTTTCTTTGTTCTTTATTGAAGGTATCCACGTAACACCATTCAATTTTGATATAAAAAAGGGGGTTGCTTGATATTTTGGCCACAGCTTTAACCACAGGCACAAATCCGCCTTAAACCTGAGGGAGGAGGCCCGATGCCTACGGCCGTCCGTGGCAGGTTGGCTCTCACCAAATCCCTCTTCCACCGGCCACGGAGTGGCGAAGGCCCACGCCTGAGCTGCGACCCCCACACAGGGCCCTCATGGCCCGCTCAACCCCGTCCTGGATGTCTGACAGGAAAATATCCAGACCTATGTCATTGAGGCTAAAACCATCCTCTAGCACCAATCTGCTGATCTCTGATTCCAGCAACTCATGTCCCAGCACTATCCCTCTTCCTGATGCTATAAATTTGGCGATCTGCATATTGACATGCCGCCTTGACCTCTCCACAGCCGCTATGTTCCTTGCCCCTATCCAGCTTAATCTTGGTAATATACTGGACCATACCACCACTACGTTGCTGAAGAAGCCGCTAAACCTATCCAGGTCTGCTTGCATGACCGCAAGCAGTTCCTGGATCCTCACATTTACCAGGTCGTTCCCACCCGCGTGGATGACTAGCACTACTGGGCCCCTGGCTATCCTTGCTATGTTCACTACCTCGGGCAGGACCTGTGTCCAGGCCATGCCCCGAACTCCTCTCCAATGGAACTTGAGGTGATGAAATCCCAGCTCGCTTCCACCTGGTCTCGACTCGGCCCGCCGTGCTGCCCAGAATATGTGTGAGTGACCTAGGATCCAAATGCTAGGTCTCGCCGGATCTAGGAAGAAAAGCTGTTAGCAACTGTACTCAGCATATTTATCATAGTGTCAGCGTCCATCATTGTATTAGTGTTGTCATAGCTTTTGGTGGCGGAACTACGGGACTGAACAGTTAGCAATGATTAGTTATCTGAGGGATGTGGAAAGATGTAGTGACTGCCGAGGCTGGTTCGAGGTTAAAACTTGTGTAAAATTTGGTGGTTTGCAGGGATCGGGGGGTTAAATTAGATCTGGCCTAATATAGCGGAAGAAACAGTCTGATTTCCAACGCCCTATCCGCTTTATCTCCTCGTTCGAGAAGCCGGCCCTTGCTGCCTCGGTTGCTGCGCCTATGCGGAAGGAGTGTGTGCTGTAATCCCCTGGCTGTAAGCCCAGGTTGGAAAGTGACGTTTTTAGCAAGGCTGAAAACTGCGTTGCCGTGAGCGGGGATCCATCCGCGTGCTCTAAAAAGAATTTATTGGGAACCCGAGACTCTAAGTAACACTGCAAGATAAGGATGGGACAGAGGGGGCCGGGAAACCAAACTCCTCTACCGAGCTGATCAGTTTTAGAGCGCCTTATGCGAACTCGTACTCCACCATTGCAAATTATAACGTCATCGCGTAGCAGACCCCCGGGACGAGCTGATGATCTACTGACTAATTCACTGACTCGTAAAGCCCCAAAGAATGCAAGCGAGAAGGCAGTCGAGAACAAGCGGACCTCGCTGTCATTGGCGCATACGTCGCCTAGCTGGTTTATTATGCCTGAGAGGATGGCAAATGAAATGGGCCTTCTGCTTTCAGTGCACTGCCGCTTCCGCTTCCAGCCTTTAACGGCCTGCGTAAACAGGAAGGACTTGGTGACATCAGGCCATCCACGAACCCGGAAGTGAAAGGCTATGCCTGCGAGCCGCTGCTGCGCTACTATACCCGACACGCCATTACTATGCAAATGCGCTATATACCGAGCAACGGAGTTGCTGAGAAAATAAGCAGACACCTGGCTAGGCAGCGGTTGTGCTATATTTAACCATTCGTTCCAAGCCTTACCGTACGAACGCCACGTAGATGGAGCTAGAGATGCCTGGACCAAAGGCATCAGCTGTCCTCGGGGACCGTCCAAAGGAACTGTGGACAGTTCTGGCCCATGCTGTCCGCTTCCGGATGTAATACACGAAACTTCTGAAATTCAAAACGTGATAAGGCATCAGCAATATTGTTATCGATCCCTGGCACGTGACGGGCCCTGAACCAGATGTTATGCTCGAGGCACTTGAGGACTAAATAGCGCAGTAAGCTGATCACTGGCGGGGAAGAAGATGCCAGGTGGTTAATGGCGTGGACGACACTTATGTTGTCGGTCCAGAAGCAGATTCGTTTATTCGCCAGCTGATCTGCCCAAAGATCCGTAGCTACAATTATAGGGAACAGCTCAAGTAAAGTGAGGTTTTTTGTCCAACCTGACAAGTGCCATTTTTGGGGCCAGCGACTAGCGCACCACTTGGGACCAAGGAAAACTCCGAATCCGGTGGACCCGGCAGCATCCGAAAATAGAGATATGTCAGAGCTGGAAACCTCCTGTTCCTGGAAACACGTGCGTCCATTGTAAGTAGCTAGAAAAGACCTCCATACACGTAGGTCCTCCCGTAGGGCGCTGGTGATGCGAATCCTGTGGTGGGGGGCAGCTATGCCCCTAGTGGCCAGGCAAAGCCTACGGGAAAAGATCCTTCCCATAGGCATGACTCTACAGGCGAAGGCGAGCAAGCCTAATAAAGATTGCATTTGCGCCAGGGTTACCTTACGAACCGCACAGAACCCGTCGATGAGCGATGTTGTTTTTTGGACCTTTTCCAGTGGTAACCGAAACATCATGGTAATTGAGTCTATTTCAATTCCCAAAAAGGAAAGGCATGTCACAGGGCCAACTGTTTTTTCGTTTGACAGCGGAACCCCGAATTTGTCCGCTAGTGCCTGGAATGAATTTAACGCAATAGCGCATGTTTCCGAGTTGGCGGGGCCAACGAACAGGAAATCATCTAGATAATGGGTGACTGATTTGATCTTTACCACGTCCTTAACCACCCATTCTAGGAAGGTGCTGAAGAGCTCGAAGTGAGAGCAGGATATGGAGCAACCCATGGGAAGACACATGTCATAGAAGAAATTTTTGTTGAAATAGCACCCTAGCAGGTGGTGACAATCAGGGTGCACTGGTAGCAGGCGAAAGGCGGACGCTATGTCCGATTTAGCCATTAATGCTCCTTGCCCTGCTTTGCGTACCAGTCTGACTGCTTTGTCAAAAGACGCGTAGGACACTGCTGAGTCCTCTGTGGGGATGCCGTCATTTACTGACCTCCCGGCCGGGAAGGATAAGTGGTGTATGAGGCGAAATTCACCCTTTTCTTTTTTAGGCACAACCCCTAGGGGTGAAACGCGAAGGTTTGGGAATGGTAATTTAGTGAATGGGCCTGCTACGCGGCCTAGTGCCACTTCCTTGAGTAATTTGTTTTCCAGGACCTGTGGGAGGTCCCGGGCAGATTTTAGGTTGGGGGCAAAGGTTGGTTCTGAGGAGAAATTAAAGGGGATAAAGAAACCGTGGGTGAAACCGTCTCTGATGGTGTCAGCCGCCGCCTTATTGGGGTAACGTTCGAGCCATGGCTCCATCTCGTGCACGATCACTGGGGTCCTTGGGACCTGGTGGTGCATTTTTTGCATGGTGCCTTGTTGTTTGCTTATCGCATTTGGTGGAGGTGTGATTTCCCCCGCAGGATGAACACTCATGCTTGTATTTGCAGAGACCTTGATACCTGCAATGGCCTTCGTTGAAGAGCCAGCAGCAACCTGGTCTGCGAACGTTTGCGGCTCCCGGTGTGCCGTGGTTTGGGGAAAATTGGCCTGGAAAGGACTGAAAGGACTTTTGCGCCATCATGAGTCTGAGCCACGAATCGGTTGCCTTTACACCCCAACCCAATTGTGGTTGGAGTGCCAGGCGTCTCCTAAATTCTTCATCATACTTCCACCACGCTGATCCCCCATGGGTTTTATAGGAGTTGTAAATGGTGTCGCAGTAAGTGAAGAGTTCTGAGCATCGTTCGGGGTGCTTCTGACCCATCACGCACCCCATAACGCAGAAAGCCTGCAACCAATTATTTATGGTCTTGGCTACGGTGGATTTTTTAGCGAATTGGCGGTCGTTGCCTCGTCTTTCCTTGTCGACGGTGTTTTGATCCGCAGATATTAGGGACCAGATATCCACATAATCATTAGCCCAAATTTTTTGGACTGTTTCCGGGGTTAGGTGGGTTCCAAGCGGTGAAACACCACAATAGAACATGTCCCTGTGTAGGTCAGGGCGCTGATGCGCTATGTCTTGGCGTTTTACGAACGCGGGGTTAACTAGAACTAGTCCCGACGGTGAACGAACCGCTTCCCTCATTACTCCTGGATGGGTCCCCCCTGCCCAAGCGCTGGTAAAGCTGTACTCACCGGCCGATGTGGTAGGTTGGTCCTCTGGCGCCGCCATCTGGGGTAGTTCTTCGGGTAGTGGTTCGCTGCCGTGGTGGTGATTAGCAAACCTTTCGCCTGGAGGGCCGCTTAGTGAGCGGCTGCGGCGAGAGTCGGATGACGCAGTGCTGGATGGCGTGTGGTGTCTCCTGCGGGATGATCTCTTGCTGCGGTTGGATGAACGGAACTGGTGATTGTGCCGTGAGCGCCGGGAGTGACGCCCGTGGCTATCTCGGCTTCTGCTGCGGGAAGTGGACGGTGATCTTCTGTGGTTATGACCCCTAAGGGGTCTACGATGGAGAGCTGATGATCCTGGCTCGGCTGACCCCACGCGTGATGAGTGCCTTGCTTCTATCTGCGGTTGGCTTACTGGCAGGATGGGCGATGGATGGATTGCAGGGGTTGGCAGGGGGTGCAGGGGGGGTAAATCTAATGGAGGAGTACCTTGGATTTCCTGCGGTTGTAGCTGTAGGTTGGAGCATGGCGGTGTCAGGGGTAAAGATGGATCCTCTTCACCATGGAACTCCGTGCTCTTGCTAGGGTCAGATTGGGCAAGGTGCCCATGATGGTCCCTGTATTCCTGGTGCGAGTCAGAGTGTGCTGATCCCTCGGCTGAAGAGCTTCTGCTTTCTGATGCTCCCATAATGTGGCCTGGATGCTGATGTGTGATTAGAGGGCAGTGGAGATTGCTGGCTGGAGGGTGGGTGCTTGACTGCTGCAGACCACCACGTTCGCTTTGTAAAGAATGCGAACGCTGGGCAGGAAATGCAGTTATAAAGCATGTTTGTTTATGACTGCATTTCCCTTTAAATTTGCCGCTTTTACTTTTAATGACATCACTTCCGGTCCGGGGGCCGAAAACCGGAAGTACAGTATAGTCACATGGTTGCCGAGTCACAGGAAGTGACTCGGCTGCCATGGATACCGGATGTGACGCAGCCTCAGCATGGAGCGGTAAGCAACATGAGGGGCGCGTCATGCTGGGCGGTGCAGAGTGCCTGGGGGGAGGCGCTCTGCATTGTGGTGGCGAACGTGATGCCAGGGTGGGGGCAGCATTCCTGAGGGGAGGGGGAGCATCGCTGCGTGGCGCGGACGAACGCAATGCCTGGTGGGGGGCAGCATGCCTGGGTGTCGGAGGAGCAGCGCTGCGCGATATTATTGTATGCGACGCCCGATGGGGCAGGGGATAGGTGGCCGGGGGTGAGAGCGGACCGGACCTTCTGGACCGGGCCGCCCTGCGCCTGGGGTCTGTTGTGGGGCTTAGACGCTGCGGTGGACGGGAGGGTCTGGAAGACCTGCGCCCACCGCTGCTGGGAACCGGCAGGAGGGAGCTGGTGCCCACAAGGGAGGCAAGCCAATCGGCTCCCTCCCGTCCGATCCTTTCTCTTACCGCTGCTTCCAGGGGGTCCATCGGCGATGCTCACCCTGAGGGCAGATGTGGTAAGAGAAAGGAGGGACTCCGGCAGCTGTTTATATGCCCTGTAGGAGGTCCCAGCAGGGAAGGGGGGCAGCGGGGGGCATTGCACAGTGGGGAGGAGGGAGAGGTGACCATGGGGGGGACGTAGCGAGGGGCTCAGCAGTCAGGGGCAGCGGCAGCGGCCGCAGTGCCCTCCAGCGGGCGCACTAGTCGCAGTCAGGGCGAGCGGGCGCACTAGTCGCAGTCAGGGCGAGCGGGGCGCACTAGTCGCAGTCAGGGCGAGCGGGCGCACTAGTCGCAGTCAGGGCGAGCGGGCGCACTAGTCGCAGTCAGGGCGAGCGGGCGCACTAGTCGCAGTCAGGGCGAGCGGGCGCACTAGTCGCAGTCAGGGCGAGCGGGCGCACTAGTCGCAGTCAGGGCGAGCGGGCGCACTAGTCGCAGTCATGGCGAGCGGGCGCACTAGTCGCAGTCAGGGCGAGCGGGCGCACTAGTCGCAGTCAGGGCGAGCGGGCGCATTAGGCGCAGTCAGGGCGAGCGGGCGCACTAGTCGCAGTCAGGGCGAGCGGGCGCACTAGTCGCAGTCAGGGCGAGCGGGCGCACTAGTCGCAGTCAGGGCGAGCGGGCGCACTAGTCGCAGTCAGGGCGAGCGGGCGCACTAGTCGCAGTCAGGGCGAGCGGGCGCACTAGTCGCAGTCAGGGCGAGCGGGCGCACTAGTCGCAGTCAGGGCGAGCGGGCGCACTAGTCGCAGTCAGGGCGAGCGGGCGCACTAGTCGCAGTCAGGGCGAGCGGGCGCACTAGTCGCAGTCAGGGCGAGCGGGCGCACTAGTCGCAGTCAGGGCGAGCGGGCGCACTAGTCGCAGTCAGGGCGAGCGGGCGCACTAGTCGCAGTCAGGGCGAGCGGGCGCACTAGTCGCAGTCAGGGCGAGCGGGCGCATTAGTCGCAGTCAGGGCGAGCGGGCGCATTAGGCGCAGTCAGGGGGTGCGGGCGCATTAGTCGCAGTCAGGGGGTGCGGGCGCATTAGTCGCAGTCAGGGGGAGCGGGCGCATTAGTCGCAGTCAGGGGGAGCGGGCGCATTAGTCGCAGTCAGGGGGAGCGGGCGCATTAGTCGCAGTCAGGGGGCGCATTAGTCGCAGTGAGGGGGAGGAAGCGCATTAGTCGCAGTGAGGGGGAGCGGGCGCATTAGTCGCAGTGAGGGGGGAGCAAGCGCATTAGTCGCAGTCAGGGGGAGCCGGCGCATTAGTCGCAGTCAGGGGGAGCCGGCGCATTAGTCGCAGTCAGGGGGAGCGGGCGCATTAGTCGCAGTCAGGGGGAGCGGGCGCATTAGTCGCAGTCAGGGGGAGCGGGCGCATTAGTCGCAGTCAGGGGGAGCGGGCGCATTAGTCGCAGTCAGGGGGAGCGGGCGCACTAGTCGCAGTCAGGGGGAGCGGGCGCACTAGTCGCAGTCAGGGGGAGCGGGCGCACTAGTCGCAGTCAGGGGGAGCGGGCGCATTAGTCGCAGTCAGGGGGAGCGGGCGCATTAGTCGCAGTCAGGGGGAGCGGGCGCATTAGTCGCAGTCAGGGGGAGCGGGCGCATTAGTCGCAGTCAGGGGGAGCGGGCGCATTAGTCGCAGTCAGGGGGCGCATTAGTCGCAGTGAGGGGGAGGAAGCGCATTAGTCGCAGTCAGGGGGAGCGGGCGCATTAGTCGCAGTGAGGGGGGAGCAAGCGCATTAGTCGCAGTCAGGGGGAGCCGGCGCATTAGTCGCAGTCAGGGGGAGCCGGCGCATTAGTCGCAGTCAGGGGGAGCCGGCGCACTAGTCGCAGTCAGGGGGAGCCGGCGCACTAGTCGCAGTCAGGGGGAGCGGGCGCATTAGTCGCAGTCAGGGGGAGCGGGCGCATTAGTCGCAGTCAGGGGGAGCGGGCGCATTAGTCGCAGTCAGGGGGAGCGGGCGCATTAGTCGCAGTCAGGGGGAGCGGGCGCATTAGTCGCAGTCAGGGGGAGCGGGCGCATTAGTCGCAGTCAGGGGGAGCGGGCGCATTAGTCGCAGTCAGGGGGAGCCGGCGCATTAGTCGCAGTCAGGGGGAGCCGGCGCATTAGTCGCAGTCAGGGGGAGCCGGCGCATTAGTCGCAGTCAGGGGGAGCGGGCGCATTAGTCGCAGTCAGGGGGAGCGGGCGCATTAGTCGCAGTCAGGGGGAGCGGGCGCACTAGTCGCAGCGATGTTGGAGCGGGCGCATTAGTCGCAGTCAGGGGGAGCGGGCGCATTAGTCGCAGTCAGGGGGAGCGGGCGCATTAGTCGCAGTCAGGGGGAGCGGGCGCATTAGTCGCAGTCAGGGGGAGCGGGCGCACTAGTCGCAGCGATGTTGGAGCGGGCGCATTAGTCGCAGTCAGGGGGAGCGGGCGCATTAGTCGCAGTCAGGGGGAGCGGGCGCACTAGTCGCAGCGATGTTGGAGCGGGCGCATTAGTCGCAGTCAGGGGGAGCGGGCGCATTAGTCGCAGTCAGGGGGAGCGGGCGCACTAGTCGCAGCGATGTTGGAGCGGGCGCATTAGTCGCAGTCAGGGGGAGCGGGCGCATTAGTCGCAGTCAGGGGGAGCGGGCGCATTAGTCGCAGTCAGGGGGAGCGGGCGCATTAGTCACAGCGATGTTGGAGCGGGCGCATTAGTCGCAGTCAGGGGGAGCGGGCGCATTAGTCGCAGTCAGGGGGAGCGGGCGCATTAGTCGCAGTCAGGGGGAGCGGGCGCATTAGTCGCAGTCAGGGGGAGCGGGCGCACTAGTCGCAGTCAGGGGGAGCGGGCGCACTAGTCGCAGTCAGGGGGAGCGGGCGCACTAGTCGCAGTCAGGGGGAGCGGGCGCACTAGTCGCAGTCAGGGGGAGCGGGCGCATTAGTCGCAGTCAGGGGGAGCGGGCGCACTAGTCGCAGTCAGGGGGAGCGGGCGCACTAGTCGCAGTCAGGGGGAGCGGGCGCATTAGTCGCAGTCAGGGGGAGCGGGCGCACTAGTCGCAGTCAGGGGGAGCGGGCGCACTAGTCGCAGTCAGGGGGAGCGGGCGCATTAGTCGCAGTCAGGGGGAGCGGGCGCATTAGTCGCAGTCAGGGGGAGCGGGCGCATTAGTCGCAGTCAGGGGGAGCGGGCGCATTAGTCGCAGTCAGGGGGAGCGGGCGCATTAGTCGCAGTCAGGGGGAGCGGGCGCATTAGTCGCAGTCAGGGGGAGCGGGCGCATTAGTCGCAGTCAGGGGGAGCGGGCGCATTAGTCGCAGTCAGGGGGAGCGGGCGCATTAGTCGCAGTCAGGGGGAGCGGGCGCATTAGTCGCAGTCAGGGGGAGCGGGCGCATTAGTCGCAGTAAGGGGGAAGCGGGCGCATTAGTCGCAGTCAGGGGGAGCGAGCGCATTAGTCGCAGTCAGGGGGAGCATTAGTCGTAGTGAGAGTGACGTCACAGAGCCCTGACAGTGATGACGTCATCTCCAGGGACCGCCCCCTCACCTGTAGGTCCTGCACGGAGATCTCCATGGTGGTCAGGTAGAAGTACAGCACTCCGCTGCTCTGGCCCCGGGGACCGTCACTCACGGAGAACACGTTGGCGAATGGCGCTCCCTTCACCGGATCGTGGCTGGAGATAGTGGCCAGAGCGCCCCAGTCACACCTGTGCGCCACAAACCGGGCGACCCGGGCGGTCTCATTGTGAGGGGGGATAGAAGCTGCCCCCTGCGATAAGGCCAGGAAAAACACGACAAACCCCCCCCAAGACCCGACCATACCACCCCGGCTCATGTTCCTCACTGACTGGAGGCCGGTACTGACAGCAGGAGAACCCCACCGCCCCTGGGGAGGAGCCTGGGTAACGTGCGACCAATAGGATAGGAGAATAGTACGCGTCAACCAATCAAATAACAGCCCGTAGGTGTGGTGAGAATGAGGATGTAAACATCTAAGTAGCGCTCCGCTTTGTGGGAGGAGTTAGTAATTTAGCAACCAATAGAATGGAAAGACATAGGATGCCGGCCAATTAAAATAGAGAGCTATTGTGTGGGGCGGGGCTACATATGTCACCTTGTAGCCTCCGGCCTATTTAGTGTCCCACCGGCCTGCAGCTATCAGGTCCTGCGCTACACTCTGCGTAGTGGCCGTTCTCGGTACTGCAGCTCATAGAATGTCAACTCGAAGCTGCAGTATCGAGAGCGGCCACTGCATTGTATATGGCGCTGTGCTATTCTCCATACAAAGTGCAGCCACAATGCCCCTATGAACAGTGCATTTTAAAAGGGATTCTCCATTATTGAGGACATTTTTTTACTTAGATGTACATATTTGAGACTAAAAATATATATTTTTTTAAATTAGCATAAAACAAAAAAAAATAATCTTTTGGCTTGTGTAGTTGTTTTCTGCACATTCAACTTTGATGTGGTCTGTGGTCATAAAATTGCAGACATGAACTCAGAAAAAAGACAGATAAACAGTTTTATGCTCCTCATCAGAAGGAGCTCACTGATGGATTATCAGTTAACTCATTCTGCAGTTAGCAATAGACAACACAGATGCTATAGAAGGCATTAAACTGCAAAAATTATTCTTAGCAAATTAATATTTGCAAGTAATTAAAAAATGAATTTTGTTCCCTCGTCATTTTAACAGTGCCCCAGCCAGAGTTTAACTCATCATCAGTGCCAGATAAAAAGTGCCATTTATACCTATGTACTTACGGTGGTTCTGGTGATATATTCGAGTGATGACAATGGTTGTGATGCTGTATTTCTATATGGTGGTTCTGGTGCTGTATTCAAGCTAGATGTGGTTCTGATTTGTATTTCTGTCCTGATGCTGGTTCTGGGGATGTATTCCTGTCCTGATGCTGGTTCTGGGGATGTATTCCTGTCCTGATGCTGGTTCTGGGGATGTATTCTTGTCCTGAAGGTGGTTCTAGTGATGTATTCCTGGTACTGATGGTGGTTGGTAATATATTCATTTACTAATGGTGGTTCTGGTGATCCATTTCTGTGCTGCTGGTGGTTGGTAATTTATTAATTTACTGATAATGATTCTGGTGATGTATTCCTGTCCTGAAGGTGGTGCTAGTGACGTATTCTTGTACTGATGCCGGTTCTGGAGATGTATTCCCGTCCTGAAGGTGGTTCTAGTGATGTATTCCTGTGCTAATGGTGGTTGGTAATTTATTAATTTACTGATATTGGTCCTGGTGATGTATTCCTGTATTGATATTGGTTCTTGTGATTTATCCATATACTGACAGTGGTTCTGGTGATTTATTCCTGTACTGATGGTCTTTGGTAATTTATCAATTTACTGAAAATGGTTCTGGTGATGTATTCCTGTCCTGAAGGTGGTTCTAGTGATGTATTCCTGTACTGAAGGTGGTTGATAATTTATTAATTTACTGATTGTGTTTCTGGTGATGTATTCCTGTCCTGAAGGTGGTTCTAGTGATGTATTCCTGTTCTAATGGTGGCTGGTAATTTATTAATTTACTGATATTGGTCCTGGTGATGTATTCCTATCCTGAAGGTGGTTCTAGTGACGTATTCTTGTACTGATGCCGGTTCTGGAGATGTATTCCTGTCCTGAAGGTGGTTCTAGTGATGTATTCCTGTGCTAATGGTGGCTGGTAATTTATTAATTTACTGATATTGGTCCTGGTGATGTAGTCCTATCCTGAAGGTGGTTCTAGTGACGTATTCTTGTACTGATGCCGGTTCTGGAGATGTATTCATTTACTGATTGTGGTTGTGGTGATATATTCCTGTACTGAAGGTGGTTGATAATTTATTCATTTACTGATTGTGGTTGTGGTGATATATTCCTGTACTGATGTTCGTTCTGGTGATGTATCCATGCACTGATGGTGGTTCTGGTGATGTATCCATGTACATATTGTGAGGCATCAACCGGCAGCATTGAAAATGGCCGGTATGTTTTGCAGAAGCGTTGGTGCTCTGCAATGTGAATGTTGGTTCCACGGATTGCATTACATACAGAGCCATGGTTGTGTGCTGGAAGGGGGGGGTGTGGCTGATTAAACACTCCTTACCACCTGTGGGAGTGGCTCCAAGGGTTAAAGCAATCCTATGTTTCTGAGACAGGGTCAGTGTGTGTGTGTGTGTGTGTGTGTGTGTGCTGCAGAGTGTGAGAACAGAAGCAGGGTGTTTGCTCTGCTAAAGAGACCTTCTGCAGAAGGTATGGGCTAGGAAGTTCAGGGGTAAAGCCTGGCTGTAGCCAGGGGGGACCTGGTAAGGACACTAGCCACCTTCAGAGAAAGGTAACCAGGGTAGAATCCAGTGTCTGAATACTGACAAGGGTCAGGGATACCTGGGTGGGAAATCCAACATTGTTTTGACTTTAGGATATGTGTTGGTTTTTGCTGAGAAAGCCAAGAAATGGCATATTTTGGGTTATGTGACCTGGTATGGTTTATGGAGTTGTAAAATAAACCATATGGACTGTTAAAGTGACACATTGCTCTGGCGTGCTTTAATCTCACTACCTGATGCGTGCTCCCATACGTTCGGGGAACACGTAGTCAGAATATAGTGGTTCTTGTGATTTATCCATATACTGCTGGTTGTTCTGTTAATGTATTCCCTGTACTGATGGTGGTTCTTTTGATGTATTTTTGTACTGATGGTGGTTCTGTTGATGTATTTCTATACTGATGGTGTTGTTTTTTTATGTATTCCTGTACTGATGGTTGTTCTAGTGATGTATTCCCTTCACTGATGGTAGTTCTGGTGATGTATTCCTGTAGTGATGGTGGCCCTTGTGATGTATTCTTGTTGATGTTTTCCTGTACTGATGGTTGTTCTGGTGATGTATTCCTGTAGTGATGGTGGTTCTGTTGATGTATTCCTGTAGTGATGGTGGTTCTGTTGATGTATTCCTGTACTGATGGTAGTTCTGTTGATGTATTCCTGTACAGATGGTGGTTCTGGTGATGTATTCCTGTACTGATGGTGTTTCTGTTGATGTATTCCTGTACTGATGGTGGTTCTGGTGATGTATTCATGTACTGATGGTTGTTCTGGTGATGTATTCCCTGTACTGATGGTAGTTCTGGTGAAGTATTCTTGTATTGATGGTGGCTCTTGTTATGTATTCCCAGGGACTGGAGGGCAAGCACAAAGCAGTAGCCCATGTTTAGCAGCCTATACTTATTAGCTCTGATTCATTGAAGAGGTGGTTCAAAATTGTATTTTATTTTACTCCCTGTGAGGAGCTGGCTGCGGACTGAAGACTATTGGGCCAATGCACATAGAGCGGACATACAGATATACGCATAGTCCACACGGACACATGGTCTGTATGAAACATGGGGTTGTGAAGATCAACAAAAAATTTAATGAGTATGTGTGTGAACACGTCTCCAGTACATGTAAGAATGGACACCAAATGTACTGAAAGCACGGATGTATGACGGGAGCCTTATACACAGTATGATGGGCCTGTAAGGAGGTGGTCCGGCTGACATGCTCTCCCCTGAAGACATCGATCGCATCATTGTATTGTAGTATTGTGATGCTATGTGGCCTGTAGTGCTAACCGCCGGCCACAAGAAGTCACCATTTTCCTTCTCATATGTTGTATAATGTGCACTGTGCTGTGAGGAAGCCGAGTTCTGCCCAGCAACAGACCATAAGGGTAAGAGACGGCTCACTTTGGGACGAGACCATACAGTTAGGTCCAGAAATATTTGGACAGTGACACAATTTTGGCGAGTTGGGCTCTGCATGCCACCACATTGGATTTGAAATGAAACCTCTACAACAGAATTCAAGTGCAGATTGTAACGTTTAATTTCAAGGTTTGAACAAAAATATCTGATAGAAATTGTAGGAATTGTCACATTTCTTTACAAACACTCCACATTTTAGGAGGTCAAAAGTAATTGGACAAATAAACCAAACCCAAACAAAAATTTTTTATTTTCAATATTTTGTTGCGAATCCTTTGGAGGCAATCACTGCCTTAAGTCTGGAACCCATGGACATCACCAAACGCTGGGTTTCCTCCTTCTTAATGCTTTGCCAGGCCTTTACAGCCGCAGCCTTCAGGTCTTGCTTGTTTGTGGGTCTTTCCGTCTTAAGTCTGGATTTGAGCAAGTGAAATGCATGCTCAATTGGGTTAAGATCTGGTGATTGACTTGGCCATTGCAGAATGTTCCACTTTTTTGCACTCATGAACTCCTGGGTAGCTTTGGCTGTATGCTTGGGGTCATTGTCCATCTGTACTATGAAGCGCCGTCCGATCAACTTTGCGGCATTTGGCTGAATCTGGGCTGAAAGTATATCCCGGTACACTTCAGAATTCATCCGGCTACTCTTGTCTGCTGTTATGTCATCAATAAACACAAGTGACCCAGTGCCATTGAAAGCCATGCATGCCCATGCCATCACGTTGCCTCCACCATGTTTTACAGAGGATGTGGTGTGCCTTGGATCATGTGCCGTTCCCTTTCTTCTCCAAACTTTTTTCTTCCCATCATTCTGGTACAGGTTGATCTTGGTCTCATCTGTCCATAGAATACTTTTCCAGAACTGAGCTGGCTTCATGAGGTGTTTTTCAGCAAATGTAACTCTGGCCTGTCTATTTTTGGAATTGATGAATGGTTTGCATCTAGATGTGAACCCTTTGTATTTACTTTCATGGAGTCTTCTCTTTACTGGTGACTTAGAGACAGATACACCTACTTCACTGAGAGTGTCCTGGACTTCAGTTGATGTTGTGAACGGGTTCTTCTTCACCAAAGAAAGTATGCGGCGATCATCCACCACTGTTGTCATCCGTGGACGCCCAGGCCTTTTTGAGTTCCCAAGCTCACCAGTCAATTCCTTTTTTCTCAGAATGTACCCGACTGTTGATTTTGCTACTCCAAGCATGTCTGCTATCTCTCTGATGGATTTTTTCTTTTTTTTCAGCCTCAGGATGTTCTGCTTCACCTCAATTGAGAGTTCCTTAGACCGCATCTTGTCTGGTCACAGCAACAGCTTCCAAATGCAAAACCACACACCTGTAATCAACCCCAGACCTTTTAACTACTTCATTGATTACAGGTTAACGAGGGAGATGCCTTCAGAGTTAATTGCAGCCCTTAGAGTCCCTTGTCCAATTACTTTTGGTCCCTTGAAAAAGAGGAGGCTATGCATTACAGAGCTATGATTCCTAAACCCTTTCTCCGATTTGGATGTGAAAACTCTCATATTGCAGCTGGGAGTGTGCACTTTCAGCCCATATTATATATAGAATTGTATTTCTGAACATGTTTTTGTAAACAGCTAAAATAACAAAACTTGTGTCACTGTCCAAATATTTCTGGCCCTGACTGTAGATGGAGGAGCTGGTCAGTTGAGAAAGGGGACTGGGTTCCTGTGAGCAGGCAGGGTGTAGTGAAGATCTGAGAGAGAGCGTTCCTGGTGGAGGAGGTGTGTGAGGTACAGCTGGAAGTACAGAAGCAGCAAGATCCAGAAAAGGAACGTTTAGAAGACATAGATCCGTTTCGGCCAGCAAGTTAGGTGAGACCTGAAAGGAGGTGGAAACCAAGAACGTAGGGAGTCCAGTATTGGCCAATAGTGGGGGACTTGGTGAAGTGACGGCGCTGCCCAGCTGGGGACATGTGAAGAGGGAAGGGAATCTAAGAGCGGCCCTCGTAAGGGATCACTGACTGTGGTTGAGTTGATACACATTGCCCCTTGGGTCCCAGAACCGGAGAGATGGAGGTCTATCTAATTTGCCAGAAAGTTCTGTGTCAAACAGAAGCAACCATGTGTTACGCTCGCCTATGTGTCGCCCAGGGTTATGGGGTACTCGGTCTCGAGCGGTGTATAACTGGGGAATGTTACTTGGTGGCCGTTGCCCGGTCCCGTGCTTTTTGAAAAGGGGGATATTTACAGGGGATTTGAATAAAGTTCACATGTGACACCACTTGTGGTTTGCGGCTTTGAGGATGGGGCCGCCGCTGCACCGTTTTCACTACTGCGACTGATGTTAGTGGCAGCCTGGATGTTAGGCCCTCCACAAGCAGGGCCAGGCCCCAGAGGATAGGTGAAGTAACGGGCGCTGAAAGAAGGTAGGCCACAATGGGAGTTTCAGTGTAACTGGTTCTTTTTACTCACTGCAAGCTGGTAACTGTTCACCCGAGGCCGGCTGGTCTTAACCGCAGGTCCCCTTTGTTCCAGTGCCGGTTAAGTGACCTGGTGGCTTCTTTCGCCTGCACTCATCTTTGGTTGGTGGGTCCTCATGGCATAGAGCGGCTGGGGGTCCCATCCTGGTTGTCTTCTTCAGCAGTCCGTATGACGGTAGCAAGGATGATTGACCTTAGGGAGATCAACATCCAGCACCATGGAGACACCATCACGTGTTTCTCAACGCAGTGATTCTAGAACAAGGCCCCCTGGGAAAATATGCAAAACAGGACTGCTGAGGAAACACCATCACATGTCTCAACGCTGGCAGGAAGCTAGCCAGGTCTTTCACTGGGAAGGAACAACCACGGAAAGGGCAGTCTCCAGTCAAGGAAACCGCCTATGCCAAAACATGGTATCCATCCACAGACAGCTGTTTCGGGGTATTTGCCCCTCATCAGTGTGGAGTAGGAAACTGGCTAGTGGGAGCATTGCCTACATGGCTTATGTAGTCTTTTACTAGGCATTGTTCCCACTAGCCAGTTTCCTACTCCACACTGATGAGGGGCAAATACCCCGAAACAGCTGTCTATGGATGGATACCATGTTTTGGCATAGGCGGTTTCCTTGACTGGAGACTGCCCTTCCCGTGGTTGTTCCTTCCCAGTGAAAGACCTGGCTAGTTTCCTGCCAGCGTTGAGACATGTGATGGTGTTTCCACGGCAGTCCTGTTTTTCGTATGACGGTAGCGTGAACCCTGTGTGGTTGGAGCCTGTGGTCCTGTCCCCAGTTCTCCCGTTGCTACTGAGTCCCGAACTTCAAGGTCACTGAGGTCCTTGATGGTCCCCTCATTGTGCAGATTTTATCAGGTCTGCCTAGAGCTTTTGCCTGACCTAGGATTCTGTACCATGTCGGTGCGTAGTTCCGGGAGTACTCCACCGTACTCCACCGGCAACCAACTGCCTGGGCCCTCAGGTCACTGTTCACTCCTGTCAGTGCGTCTGCTCTCTTTCACTGTCACTCAACTCCTCACTCTCCACTGTCTGCCCCTCCCACCTGGTGGTCTAGTGGACTGGACTGGCTCCACCTCCAGGCAGCCATCCATTGGTCCAACCCTAGCTTGGTACCAGTCTATGGGGGAATTTTGGGGAAAAACAGGGATTGTCTGGGGTGTTTGTGTGTTACCGGCACTGGTCTTCTGGGTCCCTAGGGGGTAGGCCCTGCATCCTGGTGAGGGATGCAGTACCTTGTAGCTCCCTGATGGCCTCAGGGACGCTACACCTACGAACTGGACTACAGGGGGAACCCGAGCTTACCCGGTCTTGGGAGGGGCTTTAGTAAGCGCCTACCGGTTAGATGCCAGGTACAGCTCTCAGGGCAGTGTCCGGAACTGCGGCAGCTGACGGGCTCAGGACGGCTGAGGCAGACAGGACCATTAGTCAGAAAGGCAGAGTCTCTAGTACTGAGAGGTGCAGCCAGGATGGCTGAGGCAGACAGGACCACTAGGCGGACAGGCAGAGTCTCCAGTACTGAGAGGTGCAGCCAGGACGGCTGAGGCAGACAGGACCACTAGGCAGACAGACAGAGCCTCTAATACTGACAGGTGCAGCCAGGACGGCTGAGGCAGACAGGACAGCAGGAGCAGGCAGGTACCAAGGGCACGGCCGAGACAAGGGAGACCAGGAAATAGGTGTGGGTAGTTGGACACAGGTAACAAACAGTGGGCAACGGGACCTGACAACTAGCTAGTTAGACGCACATGTGCTAACTGACCATTTTATTCAGGCATCTCCCCTAGTTGGAGAGTGCCCTAAGTAACTACTGTCCCTCAGCCATAAGCTGAGAGGCACTTCCAGGAATAGGTGCGCAGGCCCTTCAGGAGAGCAAGTGTGTGTTTTCGCACCCTAAGCACACTCCTGGAGGACCTGTGCAGCATGCACAGGCTCATGGAGCAGGAGGAAGGAGACACACATGTGAAGGACAGTGGGGAGGTGAGGAGGGGGGGTGCAGTCCGGCCGCAGCGGTGAGTGACTCGGCGTCCCTGCTGGGGAGAATCAGAGCATTGCAGGAACACCATTGGTACAATACCCACCCTTACGCCCCCTTTTCACCAGGTCTGATATGGTGGGAGGGATGGCTGTTGCTTGGAAAGCTTTTTCCCAGACTTTGAATGGTGGACTGAACCGGTTACCAGGGTAGACCTCACAGAGGGTTCAGGGCCATATTGGAGTTCCTCTCTCCTCTTGTTGAAGTCAATGAGTAGAAGGCTGACAGACAGGAAGCAGGACCGGAAGACAATATGGTACCTCAGAGGACCGAGGCGGATGAGCACCAGTAAGACATTTCTTGTGGCATTCTGCCCCAACTGAGGAACTCCCTGGATATCCAGCCCAGAAGGCAGACCCAGAAGAAGCAGACAAGACAAGTTAGAAAGCACCAGGAAGGAGATCTGTCGCGGGCGGAAGAGGGGACACTGCGCTCTCCCACTGCTCGGGTCCGGCTGCTACTGCTGCTGCTCGGTGGTGGCTCGAGCGGTGGGCCGGATCCCGGGGACTCGAGCGGCGTTCCTCGCCCGTGAGTGAAAGGGGGGTTGGTGTGTGGTTTGGGGATATTGTCCGTGACGCCACCCACGGTTGTGGTGAAGTTGGGACACCACCGCTGCTCTGGACGGGGATCCCGAGAGCGATGACAGGGAGCAGCTTGGATGTTGGTTCTCCCCTCCGTGGGTAGGGGGGTTGGTTGTCCTGGGGCCCCGGGGAGGGTTTGGGGATGACAGGCGGGTTACGGGGCCTGGTGAGGTGCAGGGTCGCGGGGGCAGCGCTGTGCCGCACGGCACGGTGGTACTCACTCAGCCAGTAATTTACACGGAGTCTCTGGTCAAACAAACGGCTGGATGGACGGGTCCCACAGGCGGCTGCGGTGTTTTCCCCTGACCCCAGGTTGGTAGTGTAAGTCCTTTCCTTCACCTTCGTGTACGCTCCTCCTGCGCTCCGGTTTCCAGCTGGCTCCCCGGTTCGGTACCGGTGGGCCACCGCCCAGCCCCGGCTACCTACGGTTCCACCAAGACTGTCTTCCCGGCTCCGGCAGACGGCCACTACCGTCTGCCTCACTGGCTACACGAGGGACCTAGGCTCCAACCTAGGCCCCAGTCTGCGTCTGCCTCTCTGCAGACCTCCTCTCTTTTCCTCTGCCTGGACTTGTCTGAGCTGGTTTTTGCCTCAGGCCAGCTAGACTCCTGGGTGGGCGTGCCCATCTGCTTGACTCCGCCCACCTGGTGTGTCTGTCTGAACCCGAGGAAGGAAATCAGGTCTCACTGGGGATGACTGCTGTGAACTGCTGGGGGTGGGGGTGTGTGTGTGTTGTTACCTGTGGCCCCTGGCTTGTCCAGGGCGCCACAGATCATCTCCGAATGCGTATTTCCAACGTGTGATTCCACATCCTCAGAAAGGAAGTGTATGGTATCTGACAGGAACCCTTAATCTACAGGCGACACCAACAAGGAATTCTGAAGACGTCGGATGGGAATCTGGAAGCGATCACCGCAGCCTGTTGAATGAGGTTTCCAGCAGATCCGTAGTCTAGATGAGCCATATCAGAGAACAGAATTCCTCCATAAGATATGGACACGGACAGGAACAATGAAGAAGTGAGACTGCTTTTGTCGAGGTGTGACCTCTTCTACCGGCATTGCTTGAGGTCGCCTTCGAAACGTGGTGGAGCAGATAGTCGAGGTCTGGGCAGAGATAGAGCAGGAGCATTTGGCACTCGGAGTACTCATGGTGGTCTTCTATTAAAAATGGAATTATGGCCACGTTACATCGATGACGTGTTTGTTATCTCTATGGGCACTACAGAGGAGTTTGCCAAATTTATTCGTCTCCTTAATGATCTGGGTCTCTTATGTACATCTGAGATTAAGGAGTGGGAACTTGCATTCCTAGATGTAAACCAAGTGGTGAACTTGTAATGGAAATGTACAGGAAACCCACATGCACAATCCATCTTGAGGTGGGACAGTAGCCACCCAGGGGCTCTGAAGAAAGGCATCCATAAAGGGCAGTATTGTAGAGCCCACAGGAACTGCTCCGAAAGGGATGCCTTTGACAGACAATCTATAGACTTGAGGCAGAGACTCAGAGAAAAGAGTACTCCAAAAAATTCTTAAGACTAGTGTAGCTCCGGGTGAGCCCCTCTGAGTGACCACAACCCCCTGTCCCCCCAGTTGTCACACTCAGGCCACTGGGGTGAACATATCCTAATACTCTCCTATGACCAAGGAAAGCTTTTATGCATTCTGTAAAATAGCCACAAGGTGGCAGCAGCGCTCAGTGTAAGGATTTCTG
>NC_134354.1:21184997-21214997 GCF_048569485.1 Anomaloglossus baeobatrachus | reverse complement strand
TATCTATCCCTCTATCTATCTATCTATCCCTCTATCTATCCCTCTATCTATCTATCTATCTATCTATCCCTCTATCTATCTATCTATCTATCTATCTATCCCTCTATCTATCTATCTATCCCTCTATCTATCTATCTATCTATCTATCTATCTATCTATCTATCCCTCTATCTATCTATCTATCTATCTATCCCTCTATCTATCCCTCTATCTATCTATCTATCTATCTATCCCTCTATCCATCTATCTATCTATCCCTCTATCTATCTATCTATCTATCTATCTATCTATCTATCCCTCTATCTATCTATCCCTCTATCTATCCCTCTATCTATCTATCCCTCTATCTATCCCTCTATCCCTCTATCTATCTATCCCTCTATCTATCTATGCCTCTATCTATCTATCTATGCCTCTATCTATCCCTCTATCTATCCCTCTATCTATCCCTCTATCTATCTATCTATCTATCTATCTATCTATCTATCCCTCTATCTATCTATCTATCTATCTATCTATCCCTCTATCTATCTATGCCTCTATCTATCTATCTATCCCTCTATCTATCTATCTATCCGTCTATCTATCTATCTATCCCTCTATCTATCCCTCTATCTATCCCTCTATCTATCTATCTATCTATCTATCCCTCTATCTATCCCTCTATCTATCTATCTATCTATCCCTCTATCTATCCCTCTATCTCTCTATCTATCTATCCCTCTATCTATCCCTCTATCAAATCAAATCAATCAAATCAAATCAAATAAGCTTTATTGGCAGGACCAAATACAAATTAGTTTTGCCAAAGCAAGTGTACATTAGGGGCTGGGGCTGTGGGGATGGGGGGTGGGGACTGTAGGAAGGATGGATGGGGCACATCCAGGGTGGGGACTGTGGGGGCACTTCTAGGGTGGGGGCTATGGAAGTCCATGGCTTATGATGGGGCATATCCACGGTGGGGACTGTGGTAACGGTGGATGGGACATATCCAGGGTGGGGATTGGGGGGCCACATCTGGGAAGGGGGGCTATGGAAGTCCATGACTTATCATAGTTCTCTTTCTCGAAGTCTATGACATTCGGTCACATACCGCGCTGCTATCTCCACTGCGCTCTCTTCTTCCCCCAGCAGGATATATATTTTCTCTTCCTCCTTCATGGAGCTGAAATCCGGGAAGAGATGGGAGAGTCTCCTGAAGTGAGTGTCCCTCACTGCTGAGTACTTGGTGCAGTGTAGCAGGAAGTGGGTTTCATCCTCCAGGGCCTCCAGGTCACAGTGTTGGCACAGTCTGTCCTCCCTGGGCTTGTAGCTCTGCTTGTGTCGGCCGGATTCGATGGCTAGACTGTGGGCACTGAGTCTATATCGGCTCAGGGTCCTGCGGTCTCTGGGATCCGGGAGTTTCTCCAGATATGGGGCCAGTCTGTAGTCTCTCTGTAGTCTCTGGTACGTGGTCAGTTTCTGTGAGGTGTTGATGTCGGTCCTCCAGTCACTGACATACCTCTCCTGGCCCTCGTCTACCATCTTCCTGATTCTGGTTCTTGTCAGGCTGCTGTGATTGGTTATTTTGTCCAGTTGGGTTTGGGAGAGCTGTGCCCGGGGTCCTGGTTCATCTGGCCCACGTATATATATCAGAGCTTTGTGGTGATGGGAGCTTGGATTGCTACTCTGTAGGTGAGCCTGAAATGATAGTGACCTCTTCAGAGCTGCTAGGTGTAGAGGGAATCTGCCCAGCTCAGCTCGACAGGCGCTGTTGGAGGTGCTTCGATGGACCTGGAGAAGGTGCTTACAGAATTCCAGGTGGAATATTTCTGTTGGGCTGGAATCCCACCTTGACCAATCTGGGTAAGTGTGAGGGCCCCAGACTTCGCTGCCATACAGGAGGATTGGGACGATGATGGAATCGAAGATTTTTTGCCAGACCCTCACTGGTGGCTTCAGATGATACAATTTCCTTCGGATGGCATAAAAGGTTTTGCAGGCCTTGTTTTTCAGGGTCTCTATGGCTTGTTTGAAGCTCCCTGACTGGTGAATTTCCAGGCCCAAGTAGGTGTATTTGTCTGTTCCTGTTAGAGTGCAGCCGTTTAGGACAAATGAAGGATGCTGGTCAAATCTTCTTTTTCTCTTCTGGAACACCATGATGTTGGTTTTCTTTAGATTGATTGGTAGTGCCCATGTGGAGCTGAATTTCTCCAAGATTTGTAGGTTGTCTTGGAGACCTTTCTCGGTTGGTGACACCAGCAGTAGGTCATCTGCATAGAGCAAGAATTTCACCTGGGCGTCATGGAGTGTGAGACCTGGAGCAGGTGAAGATTCCAGAGCAGCAGCCAGCTCATTGATGTAAATATTGAAGAGAGTTGGACTTAGGCTGCAGCCCTGTCTGACTCCTCGGCTCTGCTGGAAATAAGCCGTTCTTCTACCGTTCACACTCACGCTGCAGAGGTTCTCGGTGTAGGAGCTTTTGATGACATCGTAGGTCTTTCCTCCTATTCCGCTTTCCAGCAGTTTCAAGAACAAGCCCGGGTGCCACACTGAGTCAAAGGCCTTTTTAAAGTCTACAAAGCAGGCGTATATCTTCCCATGCTTTGTATTGTGGACGTGGCTCTGAATGAGACTGTGCAGGGTGTAGATGTGGTCCGTGGTGCGGTGGTTTGGCACGAACCCTGCTTGGCTTTTGCTCAAGACATTGTGCTCGGTAAGGAAACTGATGATCCTTTTGTTTAGGATGCTGTTGAACAGTTTTCCCAAGTTACTGCTGACACATATGCCTCTGTAGTTGGCAGGGTCATACCTGTCCCCACTCTTGTGGATCGGTGTAATGAGTCCTTGGTTCCAGGTACGAGGGAAGTAACCAGCACTCAGCACAATGTTGAACAGTTTAACCATTGCAGCTTGAATTTCTGGTGGGCTGTACTTCAACATCTCTGGGGGGATTCCATCCAGACCACTAGATTTTTTACACTTTATGGAAGTGATTTTCTCTGCAACTTCCTGTAATGTAATTGGTGTGTCCAGTGGGTTTTGGAAGTTTTTGATTTTCTCTTCCATTGCCTTTAGTTTTGATGTTATGTTTTCCTGCTCTTGGCTTAGTCCTTCTTTTGGGATGTCTTTGTAGAGGTCTCTGAAGTACTGGAGCCAGATGTTGCCATTTTGGATATGGGTGTCAGTCTTTTTCTTGCTCTTTGTGTCCATGTGGTTCCATATTTCCCAGAAGGAGTTGTCTTGGAGGGCGTCTTGGAGTTGGCTAAGTTTGGTAGAGATGTAGCTCTGCTTCTTCCTCCTGAGGATGGTTTTGTACTGCTTTTGTATGGTGTCATAGGCTTCCCTCAGGTCTGGGTTGTTGGGGTCTCTGTGTTTATTGTTTGAGGCTGTTCTCAGGGTCTTTCGAACGGCTTTACACTCTTTGTCAAACCAACCATTGATCTGCTTTTCTTTTGGCCTCTTGTAGTTGACTTGTTTGAGGTCGGACAATTTGGCCATGGTGTGGAATATTTTGTTGAGGTCTTTTGCAGCTTGATTCACTCCTTCTGGGTTTGACTTATACTTGTAACTGTAGAAGTTGTGGAGCATCTCTTGTAATTCCGGTCTGTTGGGAGCCTCTTTATATTTTATTTCTGACGTCTTGGACCATTTATAGGATGGAGGTCGCTTGTAGAGGCTGCTCTGCTGTGGCTTTTGTGTGGATGGTTTCTCTGTAGATTTTATGTACAGGAGAAGTTGGCTGTGGTCTGACAGGTGCGTTTGTGGGGTGACTATGAAGGCGCTAATATTTGCCGGGTCCATATCTGTAATGGCGTAGTCTACTACACTCCTTCCTACATGGGAGTTTAGTGTATATCTTCCCAGTGAGTCTCCCTTTGTACGTCCATTAAGAATATGAAGACCTAAACTTTTACATAAGTTCAGGAGCTTTTTGCCACTTTTGTTGACTGTACTGTCATAGCTGTTTCTCTCTGAGTGTTCTGGGTCGTGACTGTCATTCTCTGCCCCAAATATGTAGATGTTTCCATCTGTGGTCAGAAAGTCTTTTTCTCTCCCTGTTCTTGCATTGAGGTCTCCAAAGATGAGAACTTTGCCCAGGACCTGATAATGGGTGGCTTCTTCTTGTAAGATCTCAAAGCTGTCTGGATTGAAGTAGGGGGACTCTGGCGGTGGTATATAGGTGGTGCAGAGGTAGACATCGGACTGAGAGGTGAGGATGGAGCTGCTGATTCTGATCCATATGTGGCTGCCTCCTCTCTTCACTGGTGTGATGTACTGGTGGAGCTCTTCTTTATACCAGATCAGTATTCCTCCTGAGCAGCGGCCCTGTTTGATGTTTTTATTTTTAAGGGCAGGGACAGAGATTTCCCTGTATCCGATTGGCACCGGAGATTCGTTTTCAGCTCTGGTCCATGTTTCCAGGAGGATCTGAATGTCTATATTTTTCAGTCTTTGAATAAAGTCGGGGTCATTTGTTTTACATCCAAAGGGCGAGGTGCTCAGGCCTTGGATGTTCCAGCTGCTGATTGTGAATGAGGTCATTTTTTTTTTTCTATTATACCTCATGTGTATATACCTTGTAATGAGTGCGGCTGTGTAAGACACTCTGGATTTACGACTGGTTTATAGGTGTGTTTATCTATCCCTCTATCTATCTATCTATCTATCTATCTATCCCTCTATCTATCCCTCTATCTATCCCTCTATCTATCTATCTATCTATCTATCTATCTATCTATCTATCCCTCTATCTATCCCTCTATCTATCCCTCTATCTATCTATCCCTCTATCTATCTATCTATCTATCTATCTATCTATCTATCTATCTATCTATCCCTCTATCTATCTATCTATCTATCTACCCATCTATCCCTCTCTCTATCTATCTATCTATCTATCCCTCTATCTATCTATCCCTCTATCTATCTATCCCTCTATCTATTCCTCTATCTATCTATCCCTCTCTCTATCTACCTATCTATCTATCTATCCATCTATCTATCTATCTATCCCTCTATCTATCTATCTATCTATCTATCTATCTATCTATCTATCTATCTATCTGTCACGGCCGGGCGGTCGGGCAGACCCAGGAGGTGGATCCACTGGACCGAACTCGAAGATGGTGGTAGGGAGTCCGGCAGCTGAAGCACTGATGGGCAGCAGAACAGTCCGTGCAAGTGAAGGCAGCGGAGGAGTCCCTGGGACCACGGAGTCACAGATGGTAGTCCTGGTGACGTAGCTCAGGTTCGGAAGCCGAGATGATATCAGGCGGGGTCCGGAACCTCAGGAGCGAGATGACGGGTCACCGCAGGGATCCGAGATGGTACGGACTGTCAGATGGCAGACGGACAGTGTGCGGGGTTCAGGATACGGCTGACTGGATGGCGAGGCAGGTACGGCTCTACAAAGAGAGATAGGTGAGTACAGGCACATAAACACCAGGAGACCTGACTCCTAGCTCAGGGAACACGAAGATCAGGCCCCGCCCCCTTGGACAATAACCCCCTTTATACCCAGTACCTGTTCAACCTCATTTCCTGTTAATGGACGCTGGCCCTTTAAGAAAGGGTCAGTGACCGCGCGCGCGCCCTAACGCGCATGCGCGCCGCCCGGGTGCCAGAAGCCAGGGAAGGAGGCTGAGAGGAGGACGCAGGAGAGCCGGCCAGGTCCTGGGAAGCCGTCGGGCGCCGGGATCGGGGACCAGGGGGCCTGGGACGGACGGAATCCGGGGGCTGAGGAGCGGGCAGCGTGGCAGGTGAGCCGGGGAGCGGGGGTGAGGACCCGGGGAGCGTGACAGTACCCCCCCCCCCCACGCCCCCCACCCCGCAACCGGGACATGAAGGCACGGATAAGAGGAGTGCCCACGTTCTCCCTGGGCTCCCAAGACCTATCCTCAGGACCATACCCTTCCCAGTCCACCAGGAAGAACTGCCGACCTCGAACAGTCTTCATGGCCACGATATCCCTTACCGCATAGATGTCGTCATCGGCAATAGGTGGAGGGGCCGGACTGGCAGCATCGGAGAAGGGACCAAGGATAACCGGCTTGAGCAGGGAGACGTGGAATGAGTTGGGTATCCTCATCGTGGCCGGGAGCTGTAGCTTGTAGGAAACCTCATTGATCTTACTGAGAACTTTAAACGGCCCAATGTAGCGAGGACCCAGCTTGTATGATGGTATCTTCAGGCGGACGTACTGGGAAGCAAGCCAGACGAGGTCTCCAGGAGAGAAACACGGAGGGTCCAGACGTCTCTTGTCGGCGTGTCTTTTCATCCGCAGGGAAGCACGCCCAAGGGACGATTTGACAGAGTCCCAAATGTTTGCAAAGTCACGGGCTACTGTATCTGCAGCAGGGACATCCGAAGAGGGGGATACAGGCAATGGGATGGAAGGCTGAAGCCCGTAGACAACATGGAAGGGAGAGCTGGAGGACGACTCACTGAAGTGGTGGTTGTGGGAGAATTCAGCCCAAGGTAGAAGGGCGGACCAGTCGTCATGATGGGCATTGACGTAGTGACGTAAGAAAGAGGTCAAGATTTGATTGACCCTCTCTACCTGGCCATTAGACTGAGGATGGTATGCAGATGAAAAGTCCAGAGTCACTCCCAGATGGTTACAGAGAGCCCTCCAGAAGCGGGAAGTGAACTGAGTTCCTCTGTCTGATACGATGTGTAATGGAAAGCCATGCAAGCGGAAGATGTGTTGTATATAGGCGTCCGCGAGTTCCTGAGCAGAGGGCAGTCCTGCCATAGGGACGAAATGGGCCATTTTAGAGAACCGATCCACCACGACCCATATGACTGTGTGTCCGGATGACAATGGCAAGTCCGTAATAAAGTCCATAGCTATGTGTTGCCACGGAACTGAGGGTATCGGTAGAGGCAGAAGACGGCCATAGGGCAGGTGTTTGGGCGTCTTGTTCCTGGCACAAGAGGAACAGGCAGAGACAAAGGCGGCGACGTCAGTGCGAAGGGATGGCCACCAGTAATGGCGTACAATCGCACCCCATGTTCTCTTCTGGCCTGCATGGCCGGCTGTTTTTGAGGCATGACCCCAGTGTAACACTTTTAGCCTGTCGGTCTCCGAGACATAGGTCTTCCCGGGTGGTATTTGGGCCAGAGTGACGGGAGCCACCGGAACAATCTTGCTAGGAGGGATGATAGGTTGGGTAGTCTCTTCCTCCTGCTCCATGGGCATGAGGGACCTAGACAAGGCATCGGCGCGTACATTCTTGTCCGCGGGTCGGAAGTGGAGCTGGAAGTCAAACCTGGCAAAGAATAAGGACCACCTGGCTTGCCGTGGGTTCAGTCGCTGAGCGGACCGCAGGTATTCCAGGTTCTTGTGGTCCGTGTAGATGGTCACGGGGTACACTGCTCCTTCCAGGAGGTAACGCCACTCCTCCAGAGCTAGTTTGACCGCCAATAATTCTCGGTCACCGATGGTGTAATTCCGTTCAGGTGCTGAGAAGCTCTTAGAAAAGAAACCGCAAGTCACCATCTTCCCGGAGGAGGATTTTTGCATGAGCACTGCTCCGGCTCCTGAGGAGGAGGCATCCACCTCCAAGGTGAACTGGCGGTTTAACTCCGGTCGGTGGAGTACAGGAGAGGAGGCGAAAGCTCGCTTCAAAGAGCAAAACGCGGCGTCGGCCGCAGGGGACCAGTCCTTTGGTTTAGCCTCCTTTTTGGTCAAAGCGGAGAGAGGAGCAGTCAGGGCGGAGAAGTGCGGGATAAACTGGCGGTAGTAGTTGGCGAATCCCAGGAACCGTTGGATTGCCTTCAGTCCAGAAGGGGGAGGCCAGTTGAGTATGGAGGAGACCTTCTTTGGATCCATCTGCAACCCAGTACCCGAGATGATGTATCCCAGGAAAGGAAGAGAAGACTGCTCAAAGACGCACTTCTCATATTTGGCGTAGAGACGATTCTCTCTCAGTCTTTGTAGAACCAGCTTTACGTTCTCTCTGTGGGTCTGGAGGTCCGGAGAGAAGACAAGGATGTCATCCAGATAAACTACTACACAGAGGTAGAGGAGGTCCCGGAAAATGTCGTTCACCAGTTCTTGGAATACGGCAGGAGCGTTACACAGACCGAAGGGCATCACGCAGTATTCGTAGTGCCCGTCGCGAGTATTAAATGCGGTCTTCCATTCGTCCCCAGAGCGGATACGAACTAGGTTGTAGGCACCCCGAAGATCCAGTTTGGTGAACACACGGGCTCCTCTGAGCCGGTCGAACAATTCGGGGATGAGCGGTAGGGGGTACTTGTTTTTTATGGTGATCTGATTCAAGCCCCGGTAGTCAATGCATGGGCGAAGGTCACCCTCTTTCTTCTTAACGAAGAAGAAGCCTGCTCCCGCAGGAGAGGAGGATCTCCGGATGAATCCCTTTGCCAGGCTTTCCGTGATGTATGTGGACATGGCCCTGGTTTCAGCTGGAGACAACGGATATATCCGTCCTCGAGGTGGTGTTGTTCCTGGGAGCAGGTCGATGGCGCAATCGTAGGGACGGTGTGGCGGAAGTACCTCAGACTCCTTCTTGTCAAAAACGTCCGCGAAGGACCAATAGGCCGAGGGCAGTTCCGGTAGGTTCTCTGGAGCCGGGGGACGTCGGATTGGTTGTAGGGACTTTAGACATCTCTCATGACAGGCAGAGCCCCAACGAGTGATTTCGCCAGTACCCCAGCTGACTGATGGTTCGTGTGTCCGCAACCAAGGAAGTCCCAGCAGGATTTGATGGGACATGTGTGGAAGGACGTAGAGAGCGATGTTCTCGGTGTGCAGAGCACCTATACGCAATTCCACCGGCTTGGTGATCCAGGAGATGGTATCAGAGAGGGGTCTCCCATCCACCGAGGCAATCACTAGGGGCTTATCGAGTGGAGTAACAGGCAGCTGGTACTTGTCCACCGTGGCCTGCTGGATAAAATTGCCTGCTGCTCCGGAGTCGAGGTATGCCTCAGCCGTGAAGCGCGTCTCTCCTGTTGACACTTGTACCGTCCACATAACTGGGTCTGAGAGAGTCCCAGCACCTAGGGTGGCCTCTCCTACCAACCCTAGGCTTTGGAGTTTCCCGGCCTTTCCGGACAGGAGCGTAAGAGATGAGTGCCCTCTCCGCAGTAAAAGCAGAGGCCTTTGGCGAGCCGCTCTGCTCTACGTTGGTCAGACTGTCGTACTCGGTCAACCTGCATGGGCTCGTGGACAGGAATCCCAGCTGTTGATGAGTGAGGCACAGAGGACTTCTGTGGAGGAGGGGAGTGCCGTACTGCACGTCTCTCACGATACAGCTCTTTGGAGCGTTCCTGGAAACGAATGTCCACTCGAGTGGCTAGGGCAATCAGGGCATCTAGGGTGGAGGGCACGTCACGGCCCGCCAACTCATCCTTGATGCGACTCGAGAGTCCTTCCCAGAAGGCGGCTGTCAGGGCCTCATTATTCCACCCGAGTTCAGAAGCCAAAGTACGGAAACGGATGGCATATTGGCCCACCGTCAGTGTTCCTTGACGTAGGCGGAGGAGGGATGAAGCAGACGCAGAGGCGCGTCCCGGCTCGTCGAAGGTGCTGCGAAAGGCCTGCAGGAAGTCTTGAAGGTTCTTGGTCATGGGGTCCTCCTTCTCCCACAAGGGGTTCATCCACGCCAGCGCCTCGCCCTCCAGATGAGACATTATAAAGGCGACCTTGGCTTGGTCAGAGGCGAACAGATGTGGCAGCTGCGTGAAATGAAGGGAACACTGGTTTATGAAGCCCCTGCAGGTCTTGGGATCTCCAGCATAACGAGGTGGTGACGCCAAACGGAGACGGGAAGCATCTGAAGAGGCTGCCACTGGTGCGGGAGCCATGGCTTGCCTAGCTGGGGACCTGGGTGCCGCAGGCGTCATTGATGCTTGTAACGTGTACAGGCGGGTGTCCACGGAGGTCATAAATTGCAACATGCGGGTCTGGACTTCATGCTGACGTTGGAGTTCCTCTTGCAAGGCCGCTAGTGCTGCAGCGGGATCCATGGCCTGATCTTACTGTCACGGCCGGGCGGTCGGGCAGACCCAGGAGGTGGATCCACTGGACCGAACTCGAAGATGGTGGTAGGGAGTCCGGCAGCTGAAGCACTGATGGGCAGCAGAACAGTCCGTGCAAGTGAAGGCAGCGGAGGAGTCCCTGGGACCACGGAGTCACAGATGGTAGTCCTGGTGACGTAGCTCAGGTTCGGAAGCCGAGATGATATCAGGCGGGGTCCGGAACCTCAGGAGCGAGATGACGGGTCACCGCAGGGATCCGAGATGGTACGGACTGTCAGATGGCAGACGGACAGTGTGCGGGGTTCAGGATACGGCTGACTGGATGGCGAGGCAGGTACGGCTCTACAAAGAGAGATAGGTGAGTACAGGCACATAAACACCAGGAGACCTGACTCCTAGCTCAGGGAACACGAAGATCAGGCCCCGCCCCCTTGGACAATAACCCCCTTTATACCCAGTACCTGTTCAACCTCATTTCCTGTTAATGGACGCTGGCCCTTTAAGAAAGGGTCAGTGACCGCGCGCGCGCCCTAACGCGCATGCGCGCCGCCCGGGTGCCAGAAGCCAGGGAAGGAGGCTGAGAGGAGGACGCAGGAGAGCCGGCCAGGTCCTGGGAAGCCGTCGGGCGCCGGGATCGGGGACCAGGGGGCCTGGGACGGACGGAATCCGGGGGCTGAGGAGCGGGCAGCGTGGCAGGTGAGCCGGGGAGCGGGGGTGAGGACCCGGGGAGCGTGACACTATCCCTCTATCTGTCTATCTATCTATCTATCTATCTATCTATCCCTCTATCTATCTATCTATCTATCTATCTATCCATCTATCTATCTATCTATCTATCTATCTATCCCTCTATCTATCTATCTATCTATCCCTCTATCTATCTATCTATCTATCCCTCTATCCCTCTATCTATCTATCTATCTATCATCTATCTATCTATCTATCTATCTATCTATCCCTCTATCTATCCCTCTATCTATCTATCTATCTATATATCCTTCTATCTATCTATCCCTCTATCTATCTATCTATCTATCTATCCCTCTATCTATCTATCCCTCTATCTATCTATCCCTCTATCTATCTATCCCTCTATCTATCCCTCTATCTATCTATCTATCTATCTATCTATCTATCTATCCCTCTATCTATCTATCTATCTATCCCTCTATCTATCTATCTATCTATCTATCTATCCCTCTATCTATCTATCTATCTATCCCTCTATCTATCTATCTATCTATCTATCCCTCTCTCTATCTATCTACCCATCTATCCCTCTCTCTATCTATCTATCTATCCCTCTCTCTCTCTATCTATCTATCTATTCCTCTATCTATCTATCTATCTATCTATCCCTCTCTCTATCTATCCATCTATCTATCTATCTATCTATCTATCTATCCATCTATCTATCCCTCTATCTATCTATCTATCCCTCTATCCCTCTATCTATCTATCTATCTATCCCTCTATCTATCTATCTATCTATCTATCTATCTATCTATCTATCTATCTATCTATCTATCTATCCCTCTATCTATCTATCTATCTATCCCTCTATCTATCTATCTATCTATCTATCTATCCCTCTATCTATCTATCTATCTATCTATCCCTCTATCCCTCTATCTATCCCTCTATCTATCCCTCTATCTATCTATCTATCTATCCCTCTATCTATCTATCTATCTATCCATCTATCTATCTAGCTCTATATACAGTATATGTGTGTGTGTATGTGTATGTATCTTTATATTATACTGTATACATTTTTTTTCATATATGTATATATTTATTCTTTTAATGTTATATATATATATATATATATATATATATATATATATATATATATATATAAATTTATTTTTTTTTATGTGGATTTTTCAGCCACAAAAAAAGTTCTATGTGATCGGAGTGCATGGACTTAGAAGCAAATTCCTTCCAAAATCCACATGAAAATCCACTTTGAATAAACCTGCTAGTTGCGAGGGTTTCTTTGCTCTAAAAAGGCGCAAAATGTAAAAAATAAATAAATAAAAGAACATTTATCTGTTATATTTGCACCATTTTGAAGAAGATGGTGCTGAAAACATCAAGGCAACAAGAGAAAAATAAAGGAAAAATGACAAAAAAACAAACAAACCTGCAAATGATGAAGCGAATTGTTACTTTTGCACTTTAACTTTTTTTTTACACCTGTTAAAAGCAAACGGTGGATGTTTTGCTGTAATGTTTCACCCATTTGTAATATTTAGGTAAAAGATTCTGATGTACTAAGAAAAAAACTAAACGTTGACCGCAAACATCTGGATGATAAAAAAACCCCCACATCTACAAGATGGGGCTCAGAGGAAGAAAAACAGACAAGTAGAAATAGTCTTCAATCTAGGCTCAACTTAGTAGAATTTGGCACAAAACGAAAAAAAAGCCTCAAAAAAATTAAAAACTTAACACAAATATTCACAAATGTGATCATGAATTTGGCTCAAAGTGAAAAGAATGTATTATATTGTGAATTTCTTTCCGCAGCAAGATTTACATCTGCAATACCAAGAATGTCCACAGGGGGGCAGCATCATTCATGTTCTACATATAAAACTTGTACCATTAACCCTATGATGACCAGTCTGTTCTTCAACTTATCATGTTTGATTCTGGTCTGTGAATAAAATCTTATCAAGTGTGATACCGTCTGCAGAGCCGGTGTATACAGGTGTATAATGTGTGGCACTGTGGTGTATCTAAGCTTACCATGGGTGATACTATTGGATCTCATTGGCCTATCATGTATTAAACATTAGTATTTAAATGTCTAAGCCTTGTATGTTATTCCGCAAGGCCATGTAACCCATGTATCTAAGGTGTGTGTGATACTCCACAATGTATCCAAGCAAATCATCCGATGTGGGATACTGTCTGAAGTCTCTAAGCCCATCATTATGATTCTTCTACAATGTATCTAAACCTATCATGTGTGATACTGTGCAGTGTATCTAACCCAGGCCCGGCTTATCGTGTATGGTACTGTGTGGTGTGTCTAAAGGTCCCCAAACCCTGTAGACTAAACCTGCCGATATCATCGGGATCGTCCTACAGTCTAATGTGCACGGGGCCACGACTTTCCTCAAATAGATGATGTCAGTGGAGAGAGAGATTGGGGGAGAGGACAGAGGAGTCTAGAGGACACAGAGGAGTCTTTGAGGAGGACAGAAGAAGCTGATGCAGGGTAGAGGAGTCTGGAGGAGGATAGTGAAGTCTGGAGGAGAATAGAGGAGTCTGGAGGAGAATAGTGGAGTCTGGAGGAGGATAGTGGAGTCTGGAGGAGGATAGAGGAGTCTGGAGGAGAATAGAGGAGTCTGGAGGAGAAAAGAGGAGTCTGGAGGAGAATAGAGGAGTCTGGAGGAGGATAGTGGAGTCTGGAGGAGGATAGTGGAGTCTGGAGGAGGATAGAGGAGTCTGGAGGAGAATAGAGGAGTCTGGAGGAGAATAGAGGAGTCTGGAGGAGAATAGAGGAGTCTGGAGGAGGATAGAGGAGTCTGGAGGGGAGAGGGGTGCCTGGAAGACAAACAGCAATCCTGGAGGAGGACAGAAGAAGCTGGAGGAGGAAAGTGGAGTCTGGAGGGGACAGGGATGTCTGGAGGAGCACAGAGGAATCTAAAGACGGGTAGAGGAGTCTGAAGGGGAGAGAGGAGTCTGAAGGAGAATAGAGGAGTCTGGAGGATGATAAAAGAGTCTGGAGGAGAATAGAGGAGTCTGGAGGAGGATAGAAGAGTCTGGAGGTCACTATTGGAGTCTGGAGGTGACAGAAGAGTCTGGAGGAGGATAGAGGAGTCTGGAGGGGAGAGGGGAGTCTGAAAAACACAGAGGAATCCTGAAAGAGGACAGAAGAAGCTGAAGGAGGAAAGTGGAGTCTGGAGGGGACAGGGACGTCTGGAGGAGCACAGAGGAATCTAGAGATGGGTAAAGTAGTCTAAAGGGGATAGAGGAGTCTGGGGGAGGATAGAGGAGTCTAGAGGAGAATAGTGGAGTCTGGAGGAGGATAGTGGAGTCTGGAGTTGAATAGAAGAGTCTGAAGGAGGATAGAAGAATCTAAAGGAGGCTATTGGAGTCTGGAGGGGGCAGAAGAGTCTGGGAGAGGATAGAGGAGTCTAGAGGGGAGTGGGGAGTCTGGAAGACAGAGGAATTGTGGAGGAGGACAGAAGAAGCTGGAAGAGGAAAGTGAAGTCTGGAGGGGACAGGGACGTCTGGAGGAGCACAGAGGACTCTAGAGATAGGTAGAGGAGTCTGAAGGGGAGACATGAGTCTGGAGGAGGACAGGGGAGTCAAAAAAGTCTGGGGTAGGACAGAAGCATCTGTAGAATAAAAGCGTGTGTAGGGGATAGAGGAGTCTACAAGACACCTGTGTTCTGGAGAAGGACCAAGGAGTTTTAAAGAGGAAGGATAGAAGAGTCTAGAGGGAGCAGAGAAGTCTGGAGGAGAAGGTCAGAAGAGCATAGAAGTAGAAAGTAAAGTCTGGAGGAGGACAGAGGAGTCTGGAGAAGGACAGAGGAATTTGGAGGAGGAAGTCAGAAGAGTACAGAGGGCACAGGGAGTCTAGAGGAGGACAGTCTGGATGGCACATAGGAGTCTGGAGGAGGACATCAGAGGCGTCTGGAGGAGGAAAGTGGATTTTGGAGGAATACAGAAGTGTGTGGAGGACACAGGAGTCAGAAGTATGATAGAGAAGTCTGGAGTACACAGAGGAGTTAGGCAGAGAAGAGAGAAGACTGGAGGAGGATAGAGGAGTGTTTAGGAGGAGAGAATAATCTGTATGAGGACAGAGGAGTCTGGAGGAGAATGGAAGCATCTGGAGGACACAGAGCAGCCCTGAGGGAGACAGGCAATTCTGAAAGAGGATTGAGAAGGCCAAAGGAATCTAGTAGAGAAGAGATGAGGAATCTACAGGAGGGTAATACAGTCTGGAGGAGTCTGGAAAGGACAATAGAGTCTATAGAGTCTGAAGGAGTCTGGAAGGGACAATAGAGTCTGGAGGAGGAGAAAGAAGTCTAAAGAGCACAAAGTAGACCTAGAGCTACTGTAGCGCATCCAAGCCTATGATTTGTGATACTATGTGGTGGACCTAATCATATTGTGTGATACTGTACAGTTCATCTAACCTGTTTATGTTTGATACTATGCTGTTTATCTAACCCTATTATCTGGTATACTCTCTGATATATCTGTGAACAGTGGCATAACTAGGAGGCCAGGCATGGCACTGTTTATGGAGGTTCTGATGATGCATTCTTGTACTAAGGGTGATTTAGGTTATCTATTTCTGTACTGAGGGGGTTCTGGCAATGTATTCATGTACTGTTTATGGTTATGGGGCTGCATTCCTGCATAGTTGATGCTTATGGTGCTACATTCCTGTACTGTTGGTGGTTTTGGTACTGTAGTCCTATACTTGGCTCTCATCCTGTACGCATGTTGTAATCCAAATAATGATACATGACTATGTTAATAAAGTATTGTGCCACTTAACAAATTAAGGGTTACTACACCTGTATTTGATAGGAGCATTAATTATAATATTAGACACTGTAGCATGCCAAATCCTAACGTGTAATATATTCACTGTCAGGACTCAGCTCTGTCATCATGTGACCACTCATATGCAAATTTCATAATTAGTCATGTGCTTACTAACTTCTATTCCTGTTTCTCTCAATGAAGCAGAGGCTGTAGCTCTTTCTAAACCTGTCATGTGTGATACTGGCCGATGTATCTAATCCTATGTTGTGTGCTTCGCTGTTGGTCCGGTGCGGCGCCCCCATGTTCTGGGCTCCGGTCACTTCCTCACATCTGCTCATTTCTGGGCGAGGTTTACAGATTGTTGAATACAATTACACAAAAACAGGATGTTACAAATCCCAGAACACGTAACGCGCTAATGCTGTAATACTGCGCTGTAATACCGCTATTATGTCCAGAGAGGCATCCGGGGGTCAGAGAGCAGGAAACAATAAGAAAGCAAGAAACTGTCCTAACGTGTGCGCTCCGAAATCTAAAGACTTTTACACATCTATCCCACAGCGATGGTATATATATATGGAACTATACACAGTAAAGGGATATGGTTGCCCCCTACCCTATTATTTCCTAATAGGACTTCTCCCCCAGTCCTCCCGACAATATTCCTAGTGCTCCAGTGGAGCATATTAGATCCTGATAGTTTCCATCCAGCTCTTAAGCTTAGATCCGCAGATCATTGCTCCCTCCATCATACAATACAGGAGACAAGACATGTACAATAATATAACTACTATAATACTGCCTCTATATACAAGAATATAACTACTATAATACTGCCCCTATGTACAAGAATATAACTACTATAATACTGCCCCCTATGTACAAGAATATAACTACTATAATACTGCACCTATGTACAAGAATATAACTACTATAATACTGCACCTATGTACAAGAATATAACTACTATAATACTGCACCTATGTACAAGAATATAACTACTATAATACTGCACCTATGTACAAGAATATAGCTACTATAATACTGCCCCTATGTACAAGAATATAACTACTATAATACTGCTCCTATGTACAAGAATATAACTACTATAATACTGCACCTATGTACAAGAATATAACTACTATAATACTGCCCCTATGCACAAGAATTTAACTACTATAATACTGCCTCTATGCACAAGAATATAACTACTATAATACTGCCCCTTTATATAAGAATATAACTACTATAATACTGCTCCTATGTACAAGAATATAACTACTATAATACTGCTCCTATGTACAAGAATATAACTACTATAATACTGCACCTATGTACAAGAATATAACTACTATAATACTGCCTCTATGTACAGGAATATAACTACTATAATACTGCCCCTATGTACAAGACTATAACTACTATAATACTGCTCCAATGTACAAGAATATAACTACTATAATACTGCTCCTATGTACAAGAATATAACTACTATAATAATGCCCTCTATGTACAAGAATATCTACTATAATACTGCTCCTATGTACAAGAATATAACTACTATAATACTGCTCCTATGTACAAGAATATAACTACTATAATACTGCCCCTATGTACAAGACTATAACTACTATAATACTGCTCCAATGTACAAGAATATAACTACTATAATACTGCTCCTATGTACAAGAATATAACTACTATAATAATGCCCTCTATGTACAAGAATATCTACTATAATACTGCTCCTATGTACAAGACTATAACTACTATAATACTGCTCCTATGTACAAGATTATAACTACTATAATACTGCCCCTATGTACAGGAATATAACTACTATAATACTGCTCCTATGTACAAGACTATAACTACTATAATACTGCTCCTATGTACAAGAATATAACTACTATAATACTGCCCCTATGTACAAGAATATAACTACTATAATACTGCCCCTATGTACAAGACTATAACTACTATAATACTGCTCCAATGTATAAGAATATAACTACTATAATACTGCCCCCTATGTACAAGAATATAACTACTATAATAATGCCCTCTATGTACAAGAATATCTACTATAATACTGCTCCTATGTACAAGAATATAACTACTATAATACTGCTCCTATGTACAAGAATATAACTACTATAATAATGCCCCCTATGTACAAGAATATAACTACTATAATACTGCTCCTATGTACAAGAATATAACTACTATAATACTGCCCCTATGTACAAGAATATAACTACTATAATACTGCCCCTATGTACAAGAATATAACTACTATAATACTGCCCTCTATGTACAAGAATATAACTACTATAATACTGCTCCTATGTACAAGAATATAACTACTATAATACTGCCCCTATGTACAAGAATATAACTACTATAATACTGCCCTCTATGTACAAGAATATCTACTATAATAACTATAATACTGCCCCTATGTACAAGAATATAACTACTATAATACTGCCTCTATGCACAAGAATATAACTACTATAATACTGCCCCTATGTACAAGAATATAACTACTATAATACTGCCCCTATGTACAAGAATATAACTACTATAATACTGCTCCTATGTACAAGAATATAACTACTATAATACTGCCCCTATGTACAAGAATATAACTACTATAATACTGCCCCTATGTACAAGAATATAACTACTATAATACTGCTCCTTATGTACAAGAATATAACTACTATAATACTGCCCCCTATGTACAAGAATATCTACTATAATACTGCTCCTATGTACAAGAATATAACTACTATAATACTGCCCCCTATGTACAAGAATATAACTACTATAATACTGCTCCTATGTACATGAATATAACTACTATAATACTGCCCCCTATGTACAAGAATATAACTACTATAATACTGCCTCCTATGTACAAGAATATAACTACTATAATACTGCCCCCTATATACAAGAATATAACTACTATAATACTGCCCCTATGTACAAGAATATAACTACTATAATACTGCCTCCTATGTACAAGAATATAACTACTATAATACTGCCCCCTATATACAAGAATATAACTACTATAATACTGCCCCTATGTACAAGAATATAACTGCTATAATACTGCCCCTATGTATAAGAATATAACTACTATAATACTGCCCCTATGTACAAGAATATAACTACTATAATACTGCCCCTATGTACAAGACTATAACTACTATAATACTGCTCCAATGTACAAGAATATAACTACTATAATACTGCTCCTATGTACAAGAATATAACTACTATAATAATGCCCTCTATGTCCAAGAATATAACTGCTATAATACTGCTCCTATGTACAAGATTATAACTACTATAATACTGCCCCTATGTACAAGACTATAACTACTATAATACTGCTCCTATGTACAAGATTATAACTACTATAATACTGCCCCTATGTACAAGACTATAACTACTATAATACTGCTCCTATGTACAAGAATATAACTACTATAATACTGCCCCTATGTACAAGAATATAACTACTATAATACTGCCCCTATGTACAAGACTATAACTACTATAATACTGCTCCAATGTATAAGAATATAACTACTATAATACTGCCCCCTATGTACAAGAATATAACTACTATAATAATGCCCTCTATGTACAAGAATATCTACTATAATACTGCTCCTATGTACAAGAATATAACTACTATAATACTGCTCCTATGTACAAGAATATAACTACTATAATAATGCCCCCTATGTACAAGAATATAACTACTATAATACTGCTCCTATGTACAAGAATATAACTACTATAATAATGCCCCCTATGTACAAGAATATAACTACTATAATACTGCTCCTATGTACAAGAATATAACTACTATAATACTGCCCCTATGTACAAGAATATAACTACTATAATACTGCCCCTATGTACAAGAATATAACTACTATAATACTGCCTCCTATGTACAAGAATATAACTACTATAATACTGCCCCTATGTACAAGAATATAACTACTATAATACTGCCCCTATGTACAAGAATATAACTACTATAATACTGCCCCTATGTACAAGAATATAACTACTATAATACTGCCCCTATGTACAAGAATATAACTACTATAATACTGCCCCTATGTACAAGAATATAACTACTATAATACTGCCCCTATGTACAAGAATATAACTACTATAATACTGCCCCCTATGTACACGAATATAACTACTATAATACTGCCCTTATGTATAGTTATATGACAATGGGACATTAGATAACAGGGCCCCAGTGTGATCATATCCTCGGCCCCCACAGGACACTCCTTGTATTGATCCATCAGACATGTTTTGTTGCCTCCGCTTTCACTTCGTGGCTGCACCGTGCGGTGACTGCACTGAAACTCCTACATCGGAAGCCAGGCCTGATACCATCACACCTCACTCACTGCTGTGCTCATCTATAAAGCTGTGTCTGCTGCATTGTCAGTTATCTAATCATCACTCATCTCCCAATCATCAAACATATCCTGCAATGATCACACATTATCCCTATAATGACACAGATCAGACTCAGCACACATGCCATCCATATCATAAACACACATTGTCTAATCATCACACATCATCCAATCACACATCATTCAATCAAAAATCATCCAATCTCACATCCTCTAATCATCTCTCCCAGTAATATAGGCTGGATGTGAGCTCTGTGTCTCTCCCAGTAATATAGGCTGGATGTGAGGTCTGTGTGTCTCTCCAGTAATATAGGCTGGATGTGAGGTCTGTGTGTCTCTCCCAGTAATATAGGCTGGATGTGAGCTCTGTGTGTCTCTCCAGTAATATCGGATGGATGTGAGGTCTGTGTGTCTCTCCAGTAATATAGGCTGGATGTGAGGTCTGTGTGTCTCTCCCAGTAATATAGGCTGGATGTGAGCTCTGTGTGTCTCCCAGTAATATAGGCTGGATGTGAGCTCTGTGTGTCTCTCCAGTAATATAGGATGGATGTGAGGTCTGTGTGTCTCCCAGTAATATAGGCTGGATATGAGGTCTGTGTGTCTCTCCCAGTAATATAGGATGGATGGTGAGCTGTTTGTGTCTCTCCCAGTAATATAGGCTGGATGTGAGGTTTGTGTGTCTCTCCCAGTAATATAGGTTGGATGTGAGGTATGTGTGTCTCCCAGTAATATAGGCTGGATGTGAGGTCTGTGTCTCTCCCAGTAATATAGGCTGGATGTGAGCTCTGTGTGTCTCTCCAGTAATATAGGCTGGATGTGAGGTCTATGTGTCTCTCCAGTAATATAGGATGGATGTGAGGTCTGTGTGTCTCCCAGTAATATAGGCTGGATATGAGGTCTGTGTGTCTCTCCCAGTAATATAGGATGGATGGTGAGCTGTTTGTGTCTCTCCCAGTAATATAGGCTGGATGTGAGGTTTGTGTGTCTCTCCCAGTAATATAGGTTGGATGTGAGGTATGTGTGTCTCCCAGTAATATAGGCTGGATGTGAGGTCTGTGTCTCTCCCAGTAATATAGGCTGGATGTGAGCTCTGTGTGTCTCTCCAGTAATATAGGCTGGATGTGAGCTCTGTGTGTCTCTCCCAGTAATATAGGCTGGATGTGAGGTCTATGTGTCTCTCCCAGTAATATAGGCTGGATATGAGGTCTGTGTGTCTCTCCCAGTAATATAGGCTGGATGTGAGGTCTGTGTGTCTCTCCCAGTAATATAGGCTGGATGTGAGGTCTGTGTGTCTCTCCCAGTAATATAGGCTGGATGTGAGCTCTGTGTGTCTCTCCAGTAATATAGGCTGGATGTGAGATCTGTGTGTCTCTCCCAGTAATATAGGCTGGATGTGAGGTCTGTGTGTCTCTCCCAGTAATATAGGCTGGATGTGATCTCTGTGTCTCTCCCAGTAATATAGGCTGGATGTGAGATCTGTGTGTCTCTCCCAGTAATATAGGCTGGATGTGAGGTCTGTGTGTCTCCACCAGTAATATAGGCTGGATGTGAGGTCTGTGTGTCTCTCCAGTAATATAGGCTGGATGGGAGGTCTGTGTGTCTCTCCAGTAATACAGGCTGGATGTGAGCTCTGTGTGTCTCTCCCAGTAATATAGGCTGGATGTGAGCTCTGTGTGTCTCTCCCAGTAATATAGGCTGGATGTGAGGTCTGTGTGTCTCCACCAGTAATATAGGCTGGATGTGAGGTCTGTGTGTCTCTCCAGTAATATAGGCTGGATGTGAGGTCTGTGTGTCTCTCCCAGTAATATAGGCTGGATGTGAGGTCTGTGTGTCTCTTCCAGTAATACAGGCTGGATGTGAGCTCTGTGTGTCTCTCCCAGTAATATAGGCTGGATGTGAGCTCTGTGTGTCTCTCCCAGTAATATAAGCTGGATGTGAGCTCTGTGTGTCTCTCCCAGTAATATAGGATGGATGTGAGCTCTGTGTGTCTCTCCCAGTAATATAGGCTGGATGTGAGCTCTGTGTGTCTCTCCCAGTAATATAGGCTGGATATGAGGTCTGTGTGTCTCTCCCAGTAATATAGGCTGGATATGAGGTCTGTGTGTCTCTCCCAGTAATACAGGCTGGATGTGAGCTCTGTGTGTCTCTCCCAGTAATATAGGCTGGATGTGAGCTCTGTGTGTCTCTCCCAGTAATATAGGCTGGATGTGAGCTCTGTGTGTCTCTCCAGTAATACAGGCTGGATGTGAGCTCTGTGTGTCTCTCCCAGTAATATAGGCTGGATGTGAGCTCTGTGTGTCTCTCCCAGTAATATAGGCTGGATGTGAGGTCTGTGTGTCTCTCCCAGTAATATAGGCTGGATATGAGGTCTGTGTGTCTCTCCCAGCCTGCTTTCTGTGCCCTCTGCGATACTTTCTCCCCTCTCCACTACTCTATGTACAACCTTTCCACTATTACTATATATAACACTGAGAGAAGGGAGGGGCTGGGGGTAGAGAATTAGGATCAGTGACATTGATGTGTTTGTAATATTGTTGCAGATCACTGAGTTAGATAAAGGACTTATAGAAGCAAAATAGTAGAAGATTTTTAATGAAGACTGTTTAGAATGTTGCATTTAGGGAATAAGTCAACAATAAAAGCGAATTTCAGTGGAAAGGTGTCACTGATCTTTATATTTTGCACTTTTTAATAAGAAGGGAATATAAAAGCTGCAGATTTATAATTGTCTTTTTTTTTTTTTTTTTGCTGGTAAAGTTTAGGTAATTTCTGTTCCACCCAGATGAGACCACTGAGGACATCGCACCACTTGTTCCAGTGAGGTCACTTCCTATGTGACATTCTGCAGAATAGTCCGCAGCGCACTCCGCACACGCGGGGACTCGGATCTCGCCGGTGTGTCCTGCCCCAAAAAACACCACCTATAAGACATGCAAAGTCTGGAATGTGTGACAGCGAAAGTCTTCATCAGTGACATGGAAGTGCACTTAAAGGGGTCCTCCAGTAATGTAGGGGAGGGGGCTATACATGTCTGCCTAATCATAGATGAGCTCTCACTCTAAGGGTCCACATAGATGTCCACTCTAGGGGTCCACATAGATGTCCACTCTAGGGGTCCACATAAATGTCCACTCTAGGGGTCCACTCTAGGGGTCCACATAGATGTCCACTCTAGGGGTCCACATAAATGTCCACTCTAGGGGTCCACATAAATGTCCACTCTAGGGGTCCACTCTAGGGGTCCACATAAATGTCCACTCTAGGGGTCCACTCTAGGGGTCCACATAGATGTCCACTCTAGAGGTTCACTCTAGGGGTCCAAATAGAGATCCACTCTAGAGGTTCACTCTAGGGGTTCACATAGATGTCCACTCTAGGGGTCCACATAGATGTCCACTCTAGGGGTCCACATAAATGTCCACTCTAGGGGTCCACTCTAGGGGTCCACATAGATGTCCACTCTAGGGGTCCAAATAGAGATCCACTCTAGAGGTTCACTCTAGGGGTCCACATAGATGTCCACTCTAGGGGTCCACTCTAGTGGTCCTCTCTAGGGGTTCACATAGAGGTCCACTCTAGGGGTCCACATATAGGTCCACTCTAGGGGTCCGCATAGAGGTCCACTCTAGGGGTCCACATAGGTGTCTATCAAGCATTAAATGGTGGACACTTACCCAAGTTGTAGAGGAACCTGCATCTTGATGTAAGTGCCTTCTTAAAGGGGATGTCCAGAAATGAGAAAAACAAGGCTGCCTTCTTCCACCTACAACACTACTCCTGTCTACAGATTCTGTTTGCTTTTGCTCCTTCCTTTCAACTGAGCTGCAATACCAGACCCAACCTGTAGACTAGGGTGGCACTGTTTTTTGTTTTTTTAAGAAAATGCTAGGCAAAGCCGTCAACGTATGATCATGTCAAGATGGAATACAGAGTTCTACCTCACTGCAACTATTGGGATTGAAAAATTAGCATTGAAAGGAAAAAGTCTGCACATTTTTGAATATGGAAGTAGTGGTATGTCTGCATAGGCGCTTGTCCCCCAATAAAAACGATACCATTTTCATAGAGATCTGATGTGCCAGTCATGAGAAATCTGGGGTAGAAACCAAATGCAAATCATTAGGATTGGAAAATTAGCATTTAAAGGAAAAAGTCTGCACATTTTTAAATATGGAAGTTGTGGTATGTCTGTGTAGGCGCTTGTCCCCCAATAAAAATGATACCATTTTTATAGAGATCCGATGTGCCAGTCATGAGAAATCTGGGGTAAAAGTTGTATGCAAATTAGTCAGGAAGTGCACTGGGGGCGTATCTGACTGCACAGACACGCCCCCAGTGATTTGCATATGACTTCTATACTGGATTTCTCATGATTGGCACATCGGATCTCTACAAAAAACATGTCAATTTTATTGGGGGACAAGCGCCTACGCAGCAGTACCATTACATGTGAGGAGAGGTTCCCTTTAACCCTTTAAATCCAGTTGCTACACTATAGTAATGGTGTGTAAATGCTTAGCAAAGGTCCTCATGGCACTGTCCACACCTGCAGGCTAAATAAATCAGCAGCAGAAATCTCTCCTGCCCTGATTTTTTGCTACAATGTATCAGCGCAGATGATAGATAACAATTATCTACCATAATTGCAATTGCAACCTCAGCCTGGAAGTGAATTAGAATGTGTCTGTTCATTGACAGCAAGCAGAGACCTTGAAAATGGTGAAGCTGAAAGTAAATGAGAAAAATGAGTAACTTTTCATTCATTGATTTTAAGGTAGCTTGTTAGATGTGACTATGATAACACTTCCTGGCAGGAATCAGCGTGGCCACATATGAATCATTTGCCTTTGGGGGGGGGAGGGGGGTGATAGATTAACAGCGGAGAAAGTCATGAAGCCTGGAATAATTAGAAAAATGTCTCAGATTTCCAACTTCAGTGAACTCCAACTAAAACACAGCGAGCATGGAGGCCGCTAATTAATGAAAGCCGAGGTGGATACAAATTAAAGGGACGTTACATTTCGGAGCGTAATCGCCTTATAATGAGATGTTCTCCCGCTTTATAATTCACTTTTTGTTTCAAATCTTCAACATTCTCAAGTTTTCTGCTAACTGTAAATAATGGGAACATTGGTTGAAATCTCTGCTAACAGCTGAGGGTTTGTTACAGTGGTTTCCAGTCTGTGTAATACTCCAGACTGATACATCAGGACACAGATTTTGGCTGCTGATTGTGTTAAAATGGTTATTGTTGTTTCTACAAACACAATCATTAGTGAATATAACAAACATAATGTATCTAATTAGAGAAATCAGCTTTTTCTCCACATATGAGCCACTTCCCTTCTTCTTTTTTCTTGAACTGATCATCTACTTTTAGACAGCTTTAATCCATCTTTTTCAAAACAAGACTGCCATCTGCCATCTCACTGACGTGCTGTATAATGTCCTCCATGCTGCTGCTTTCTACTGTTTCATCCCACCACTGATCTGGATTCACAGCTACACTGCTCAGTACTGCTTTGTAATGTCCTCCATGCTGCTGCTTTCTAGTAATGCTTTTTAATCTTGTTACCTGCCCGTGGATAATGGGGGCAGTAGTGGGGGCGCCCTGTCCTGCCCAGTCAGCCCCCGTCCCCATGTATGGGCAGTTGTGTAGGATATACCTGCCCGTGGATGATGGGGGCAGTAGTGGGGGCACCTGTCCTGCTCGTGGATGATGGGGGCAGTAGTAGGGGTGCCTGTCCTGCCTGTGGATGATGGGGGCAGTAGTGGGGGCGCCTGTCCTGCTTGTGGATGATGGGGGCAGTAATGGGGTCGCCCTGTCCTGCTCGTGGATGATGGAGGCAGTAGTGGGGGCGCCTATCTTGCTCGTGGATGATGGGGGCAGTAGTGGGGGCGCCTGTCCTGCCCGTGGATGATGGGGGCAGTAGTGGAGGCGCCTGTCCTGCTCGTGGATGATGGGGGCAGTAGTGGGGGCGCCTGTCCTGCCTGTGGATGATGGGGGCAGTAGTGGGGGCGCCTGTCCTGCCTGTGGATGATGGGGGCAGTAGTGGGGGCGCCTGTTCTGCCTGTGGATGATGGGGGCAGTAGTGGGGGCCTGTCCTGCCTGTGGATGATGGGGGCAGTAGTGGGGGTGCCCTGTCCTGCCTGTGGATGATGAGGGCAGTAGTGGGGGTGCCTGTCCTGCCTGTGGATGATGGGGGCAGTAGTGGGGGTGCCCTGTCCTGCCTGTGGATGATGGGGGCAGTAGTGGGGGCCTGTCCTGCCTGTGGATGATGGGGGCAGTAGTGGGGGCCTGTCCTGCCTGTGGATGATGGGGGCAGTAGTGGGGGCCTGTCCTGCCTGTGGATGATGGGGGCAGTAGTGGGGGCCTGTCCTGCCTGTGGATGATGGGGGCAGTAGTGGGGGCCTGTCCTGCCTGTGGATTATGGGGCAGTAGTGGGGGCGCCTGTCCTGCCTGTGGATGATGGGGGCAGTAGTGGGGGTGCCCTGTCCTGCCTGTGGATCATGGGGGCAGTAGTGGGGGTGCCCTGTCCTGCCTGTGGATGATGGGGGCAGTAGTGGGGGCCTGTCCTGCCCGTGGATGATGGGGGCAGTAGTGGGGGCCTGTCCTGCCTGTGGATGATGGGGGCAGTAGTGGGGGCGCCTGTCCTGCTTGTGGATGATGGGGGCAGTAATGGGGTCGACCTGTCCTGCTCGTGGATGATGGAGGCAGTAGTGGGGGCGCCTATCCTGCTCGTGGATGATGGGGGCAGTAGTGGGGGCGCCTGTCCTGCCCGTGGATGATGGGGGCAGTAGTGGAGGCGCCTGTCCTGCCTGTGGATGATGGGGGTAGTAGTGGGGGCGCCTGTCCTGCTTGTGGATGATGGGGGCAGTAATGGGGTCGCCCTGTCCTGCTCGTGGATGATGGAGGCAGTAGTGGGGGCGCCTATCCTGCTCGTGGATGATGGGGGCAGTAGTGGGGGCGCCTGTCCTGCCCGTGGATGATGGGGGCAGTAGTGGAGGCGCCTGTCCTGCTCGTGGATGATGGGGGCAGTAGTGGGGGCGCCTGTCCTGCCTGTGGATGATGGGGGCAGTAGTGGGGGCGCCTGTCCTGCCTGTGGATGATGGGGGCAGTAGTGGGGGCGCCTGTCCTGCCTGTGGATGATGGAGGCAGTAGTGGGGGCGCCTATCCTGCTCGTGGATGATGGGGGCAGTAGTGGGGGCGCCTGTCCTGCCCGTGGATGATGGGGGCAGTAGTGGAGGCGCCTGTCCTGCTCGTGGATGATGGGGGCAGTAGTGGGGGCGCCTGTCCTGCCTGTGGATGATGGGGGCAGTAGTGGGGGCCTGTCCTGCCTGTGGATGATGGGGGCAGTAGTGGGGGTGCCTGTCCTGCTCGTGGATGATGAGGGCAGTAGTGGGGGCGCCTGTTCTGCCCGTGGATGATGGGGGCAGTAGTGGGGGCGCCTGTCCTGCTTGTGGATGATGGGGGCAGTAGTGGGGGTGCCTGTCCTGCTTGTGGATGATGAGGGCAGTAGTGGGGGCCTGTCCTGCCTGTGGATGATGGGGGCAGTAGTGGGGCCCTGTCCTGCCTGTGGATGATGGGGGGCAGTAGTGGGGGCGCCTGTCCTGCCTGTGGATGATGGGGGCAGTAGTGGGGGCCTGTCCTGCCTGTGGATGATGGGGGCAGTAGTGGGGGCCTGTCCTGCCTGTGGATGATGGGGGCAGTAGTGGGGGCCTGTCCTGCCTGTGGATGATGGGGGCAGTAGTGGGGGTGCCCTGTCCTGCCTGTGGATGATGAGGGCAGTAGTGGGGGTGCCTGTCCTGCCTGTGGATGATGGGGGCATTAGTGGGGGTGCCCTGTCCTGCCTGTGGATGATGGGGGCAGTAGTGGGGGCGCCTGTCCTGCCTGTGGATGATGGGGGCAGTAGTGGGGGCGCCTGTCCTGCCTGTGGATGATGGGGGCAGTAGTGGGGGCCTGTCCTGCCTGTGGATGATGGGGGCAGTAGTGGGGGCCTGTCCTGCCTGTGGATGATGGGGCAGTAGTGGGGGCGCCTGTCCTGCCTGTGGATGATGGGGGCAGTAGTGGGGGCCTGTCCTGCCTGTGGATGATGGGGGCAGTAGTGGGGGCCTGTCCTGCCCGTGGATGATGGGGGCAGTAGTGGGGGCCTGTCCTGCCTGTGGATGATGGGGGCAGTAGTGGGGGCCTGTCCTGCCCGTGGATGATGGGGGCAGTAGTGGGGGCCTGTCCTGCCTGTGGATGATGGGGGCAGTAGTGGGGGCCTGTCCTGCCTGTGGATGATGGGGGCAGTAGTGGGGGTGCCCTGTCCTGCCTGTGGATGATGAGGGCAGTAGTGGGGGTGCCCTGTCCTGCCTGTGGATGATGGGGGCAGTAGTGGGGGCCTGTCCTGCCTGTGGATGATGGGGGCAGTAGTGGGGGTGCCCTGTCCTGCCTGTGGATGATGGGGCAGTAGTGGGGGCGCCTGTCCTGCCTGTGGATGATGGGGGCAGTAGTGGGGGCCTGTCCTGCCTGTGGATGATGGGGGCAGTAGTGGGGGCCTGTCCTGCCCGTGGATGATGGGGGCAGTAGTGGGGGCCTGTCCTGCCTGTGGATGATGGGGGCAGTAGTGGGGGCCTGTCCTGCCTGTGGATGATGGGGGCAGTAGTGGGGGCGCCTGTCCTGCCTGTGGATGATGGGGGCAGTAGTGGGGGCCTGTCCTGCCTGTGGATGATGGGGGCAGTAGTGGGGGTGCCTGTCCTGCCTGTGGATGATGGGGGCAGTAGTGGGGGCCTGTCCTGCCTGTGGATGATGGGGGCAGTAGTGGGGGCCTGTCCTGCCTGTGGATGATGGGGGCAGTAGTGGGGGCGCCTGTCCTGCTTGTGGATGATGGGGGCAGTAGTGGGGGCGCCTGTCCTGCTTGTGGATGATGGGGGCAGTAGTGGGGGTGCCTATCCTGCTCGTGGATGATGAGGGCAGTAGTGGGGGCCTGTCCTGCCCGTGGATGATGGGGGCAGTAGTGGGGCCCTGTCCTGCCTGTGGATGATGGGGGCAGTAGTGGGGGCGCCTGTCCTGCCTGTGGATGATGGGGGCAGTAGTGGGGGCCTGTCCTGCCTGTGGATGATGGGGGCAGTAGTGGGGGCGCCTGTCCTGCCTGTGGATGATGGGGGCAGTAGTGGGGGTGCCTGTCCTGCCTGTGGATGATGGGGGCAGTAGTGGGGGCCTGTCCTGCCCCGTCCCATGTATGGGCAGCTCTCGCCCTCTGGGCTCCGCTTTGCTCGCAGTATCTGTTTAGATTTGGTCTATATATATCCGCTGATTGCTTCCCCTCCCTCCTTCCTCCCCTCTCGCTCCAGTGTTGCAGGGCTGCTCTTTTGGGCAGGTCCCCGCTCTGGTATCTCGCAGCCGGGGACGCAGCAGCGAAGTGACAGGAGGCGAGAACGGAAAGTGCAAGAAGCGAAGTTGGCGACGCCGCACACGAGGGTCCGGGAAGTTTCTGCAGCAGAGTCCGCTCCTCTCCGGAGACCGGGGACATGGAGGTAAGTGTCGCTGTCACCGCGCAGGGTCATCCAGATGTAGCAGAGCTGAGCGTGTTCTCTGTCGCTCTTGGGTTTCGGTACTTGTGGGATGAGCCCAGCCCTTTATAATATCACAGAAATGTCCAGCACCACATCCAACAACCTCAGCTCTGCTACATGTGATGTACCAGTGTGTGTGAGCCCAGCGCCGCGCAACCACACAGAAAACACTGCTGCGTCTATGGGATTAGGAATAATGGCACTGACACTGGGGGTACAGGATAATGACACTGGGGGTACAGGATAATGACACTGGGGGTACAGGATAATGACACTGACACTGGGGGTACAGGATAATGACACTGACACTGGGGGTACAGGATACTGACACTTACACTGGGGGTACAGGATAATGACACTGACACTGGGGGTACAGGATAATGACACTGACACTGGGGGTACAGGATAATGACACTGACACTGGGGGTACAGGATAATGACACTGACACTGGGGGTACAGGATAAT